>NC_084651.1:22913201-23178201 GCF_019802595.1 Syngnathoides biaculeatus
CCACTGACACCTAAAAGGAGCCTATCACAGCCATCTTTGAGCAGGTACACTGAACTGGTTTCCGGCTGATGTCATGATAATTTGTTTCTGACATTTCAAAAATGGTTGCACAAATGCAAAATACACAGTGAAGAAAATAAGTATTTGAAGACCCTGCTATATTGCAAGTTCTCCCACGTAGAAATCATGGAGTGGTCTGAAATTTTCATCGTAGGTGCATGTCCACTGTGAGAGAGATAATCTAAAAAAAAAAATCCAGAAATCACAATGTATGATTTTTTTAATGATTTATTTGAGTGATACAGCTGCAAATTAGTATTTGGAGACCTGTATACCAGCTAGAATTCTGACCCTCAAAGACCTGTTAGTCCGCCTTTAAAAGTCAATCTCCACTCCATGTATTACCCTGAATCAGATGGACCTGTGTGAGGTCATTAGCAGCTTTAAGACACCTGTCCACCCCATACAATAAGTAAGACCCAAACTTGTAACATGGCCAAGACCAAAGAGCTGTTCAAAGACACCAGAGACAAAAATGTACAACTCCACACAGCTGGAAAGGGGTACAGAGAAATTGCCAAGCAGCTTGGCTAAAAAAGGTTTGTTGTTGGAGCAATCATTAGGAAATGGAAGAAGCTAAACATGACGGTCAATTTCAATCGGAGTGGAGCCCCATGCAAGATATCACCTCGTGGGGTCTCAATAATCCTTAGTAAGGTGAGAATTCCACGAAGGACTACACGACAAGACTTGGTCAATGACGTTAAAAGTGCTGGGACCACCGTTCCCAAGGTGACTGTTGGTAATACATTAAGACATCATGGTTTGAAATCATGCATGGCGCGGTAGGTTAACCTGCTTAAACCAGCACATGTCGAGGCCCGTCTTAAGTTTGCCAATGACCATTTGGGTGATACAGAGGAGTCAGGGGAGAAAGTTTTGCGTTCAGATGAGACCAAAATGGAACCTTTTGGTCATAATTCCACTAACCCTGTTTTTTCAGGAAGACCAATGTTAAGTTCCATACTAAGAACACCATCCCTACTGTGAAGAATGGGGGTGGTAGCATCATGTTTTGGGGTGTTTTTCTGCACATGGGACAGGACGACTGCACTGTATAAAGGAGAGGATGACCGCCGCCATGTATTGTGAGATTTGGGGGAACAACCTCTTTCCCTCAGTCAGAGGATTGAAGATGGGTCGTGGCTGGGTCTTTCAACATGACAAAGACCCGAAGCACACAGGCAGGAAAACAAATGACTGGCTCCGTAAGACCCATATCAAAGTCCTGGCGTGGCCTAGCCAGTCTCCAGACCTAAACCCAATGGAAAATCTTTGGAGGGACCTGAAACTTCGTGTTTCTCAGCGACAGCCCAGAAACCTGTCTGATCTAGAGAAGATCTGTGTGGAGGAGTGGGCCAAAATCCCTCCTGCAGTGTGTGCAAACCTGGCGAACATCTACAGGACACGTTTGACCTCTGTAATTGCAAACAAAAGCTACTGTACCAAATATTAACATTGGATTTCTTAGGTGTTCAAATACTTATTTGCAGCTGTATCACAGAAATAAATCATTAACAAAAATCCTACACTGTCATTTCTGGATGTTTTTTTTTTACATTATCTCTCTTACAGTGGACATGCACCTTACGATGAAAATTTCAGACCCCTCCATGATTTCTAAGTGGGAGAACTTGCAAAATAGCACGGTGTTCAAATACTTATTTTCTTTACTGTACATTCTCCACCTCTTCTCATTTCGCCTGCACCTCATCATCATGGGTTGCGCACAGTGGTGTCGTTTGCACTTGCCTTTCAAATGCTTTATTTAAAGATGCAAAATCACCCGTTGTTATTTGTCTCAGGTTTGATTATTAAATTTGCATGTGCTCAATCAATCTTGGAGTATACTCTTACCAGAACACTAAAATGGCCTGCCTGGCATTTGGCAGGCCCGACCCTGGCTGTGTCCGGTTAGTTGATCAGTCTCCACAACTGTTTACTTAAATCATCAAAATTCCACTTAATTTATCACACACAAACCATTAGTAAATAGAGCTAAATTTAGAATAAAGGACAATGATACTGAGTGTCAAGGAATGAGGGAGACAAATAGTTTCATCAATCCCTCAAACCCAGCATGCCCAGGGGATGGCTATCTGTTACCATGAGTGAGTGACGTGATGAACAGCCCTTTCTGGAGAAGCAGGAATGTTTTGTCTGTTTATTTCCTATTTATTTATGGACTTCGGTATGTGCTGGACCATTTGAACCATTTGTCTCACTTCCATTTTTTTCCTAAAATTGCCTTGGGACACTCGTGTCCACCTCCTAATAAATTCCACTATTCATATTGCTGTCCTCAATATTTTTTTCTCAAACATTTTACTACAATACATTCATTTATTGCGTATTTTGTCAAATGAGCCAAGATAATCTGCTTTGGAGTTCCAGACACGACCCCCGATTAGTCTCGTGGAGTCTGCTGTCTGTCTTTTTCTTCTTTGTCTGCCCCACAATGAGTAATGAGGCAATTGCCCAATACAATTGTTATCTATTCACCATTGCCATTTCTTGCTACAGTCTAATCAGATCATATGGACTATATTTGCATCTAAATCCCCACTCACTGCTTTTGGAAAAATGACCAAAAATGGGTCAGGGTGATTTATCTTTTTTTGGTTGCTCCAACAGTAATGTCAGCATCCATTCATCCATCCATTTTATAGACCGCTTATCCTCATTAGGGTCTTAGGTATGCTGGACCCTATCCCAGCAGGAGGTGGGCCACACCCTAAACTGGTTGCCAGCCAATCACAGCACGCATAGAAACAAACAACCATTTGGACTCACAGTCACACTTACAGGCAATTTAGAGGCTTCAAATTTACCTACCATGCAGGTTTTGGGGATGTGGAAGGAAAACCCACACAGGCATGGGGAGAACTTGCAAACTCCACACAGGCGAGGCTGGGATTTGATCCCAGGTCCTCAGAACTGTGAGGTGGATGTGCGAAGCATCCACTGTGCTGCCCATGTCAACACTATGATTGAATATAAAGCATAAACAGTATGGCATTTTAATATATGGTGTAAAAGATGGTAAAATATCACAGCACGGTTTAATCTAAATTTGTAAATTATGCATATTTTGTAGTATTTTTCTCTGACACTGTGTCAGGTTCACCAATCAGACATTCATTAAAGAGGACAAAAAAGGAAGCAAAGGCACCAGTTCAAGTCTCGCGAGGAGAGAGGAGAAGAACTGTCTCGTACAATTCACCACTGCACTCTCTGATTATCCTCTCCTCTGCACCTCTATTTATTTAGTTTTGAGACGCCACTTATTTACATGGATGTTACAAAAAGGAGACGACAAGCAAAACAGTTTGAAACAAAGTGTAGATGTTTGTTCATGTGCGTGTGCATGTGTGGAAGATTTCTGAATACATGTGTGGTCATCATTTCTTTAACAGGCAGCAGTTCTAACAGTTCTGATGATTAGATGTTTTTGTTCTTGCTATCTCCTGCTAGGAGGCTGCCACGTTATCTAGGGCAGAGCAAAGCATTTCTTTATTGGAAGCAAATGTATGATAATTATGATCACAATTATTCCTACACACTGTCTGCCCAAATATGGATATTTCAGGTGATGTATAACTGCAGATTTTTTTTTTTTTTGGTTCTTATTATCCATAGACACATCCAGCAACATCTGAATTTGCAGTCATCTTTTGTTTTATTTTTTTTTAATTGCTGTTCATGCCATAAGCTCCAGCACTCCTATGACCCTCGTGAGGATAAGGGACTCAGAAAATGAATGGATGTTCATGCTATGGTGAAAAAAAGAAAGAAAAACAGGAGTTACTATTTAATCAGTTATAATTTCACTGTGTATTTTTTTTCACAGTGTACTGTATTTTTTACTCTTATTCCAGTCAGTTTTTGGAGGACTCATTTTTACTTGAGTCATATCATTGTCAAATAACAATACTCTTACTTGAGGACAATGTTTGGCTCCTCTATCCACCAGACAGCCTCTATTGCTACTCTTACACTTAAGCAACATTTTTACCTCATTAGATCAGCCAGTGTCATGTTTGTTGCAGTGGACTTTTACATTTTCATGTCTGGTGGTTCAGGTCCTGATCCTGGTTGTGGTTTCAACAAAACCATGAAGCACACGTAACATTGCCGACCAGAGTTAATCCGGGAGTACATCTTATATTAACTACCTGGTTTATAGATGTTTATGTTAAATGCATTCAGCGACTGAGCGATGTTAAGGATTATGCCACAACAGAGAATGAACTAACTTCTGATTCAGAAATGGCCAAATTAAATATTTTCCATCTAATTTAAATAAATACAGATTGAGAAAAAGCAGAGTGTACAGTTAAATACGTGGCCCTGGCGAGAATTTGCATGAAATTGTAGACCGCACTGATTGAGTTACGCAGCCAATGACTTTTGTACCTGTCATCAGGTTTGAGTACACCTTATTATTTACATTTTCACACATTATGTCGCACTTCACGTCATGTTGAATGCTTACATTGCAGTTTATTATTTCTCAATGTTTGGTGTCGTGTACAACATTTGCTGTCTGTGCCACTGAGTGGATGTCAACTTTTGAATTTCAACTCCATATTTGTGGTTCTTGTTAGCGACAGTATCTCTTTCTGACAAATATGTTCAGTGGGACTTCATACGAGTGACATCAGAGCAGTTTGCGGAAACAGAATAAGTAATCCTGTTTTTCACCCATCCATTTTCTGCTACTTCACTGGGTCGGGTCACAGAGGAAGTAGCTTCAGCAGGGATACCCAGATTTCCCTTTCCTTGCCACTTCTTCCAGCTCTTCTGGAGGGATTCTGAGGCGTTCCCAGGTCAGCCGAGAAACATAGTCTCTCCATCATGCTCTGGGTCGTCCCCGGGGTCTCTTTCCGGTGGGACATGCCCAGAACACCTCACCAAGGAGACGTCCGGGAGATATCTGGATCAGATGTCCCACCCACCTCATCTAGCTCCTCTCAATATGGAGGAGCAGCAGCTCAACACTGCCCCCCTCCTGGATGACCAAGCTTCTCGCCATATCCTTCATGAGACCCCAGACACCCAGCGGAGGAAACTCATTACGACCGCGTATATGCGGGATCTTGTTCTTTCGGTCACAACCCACCATTCGTGCCCATAGGTGAGGGTAGGAACATTGATAGACTGGTAAATTGAGAGCTTCGCCTTTTGACTTAGCTCCCTCTTCACCACAACAGACCGATACAAAGTCTGCATCACTGCAGACGCTGTACTGATCCATCTGTAGATCTAATGCTCCATTCTTCCCTCACTCGTGAAAAAGACCCCAAGACACTTGAACTCATCCACTTGGGGCAAGATCTCATCTCCGACCCAGGGAAGAGTACACCACCCTTTTCCGACCAAGGACAATAGTCTCTATTTTGGAGGTGCTGATTCTCATCCCAGCCGCTTCACACTCGGCTGCGAACCGCTCCGGTGAGCGTTGGAGACCACGGCTTGATGAAGCCAACAGAACCACGTCATCTGCAAAGAGCAGCGAGGCAATGCTGAGGCCACCAAACCGGACACCCTCTATGCCTCGGCTGCACCTAGAAATTCTGTTCATAAAGGCTGTGAAAAGAATCGGTGATAACAGGCAACCTTGGCGGAGTCGAGTCCGACGTATTGCCAGCAATGCGGAGCAAACCCTGACAGCAGTCGTACAGGGACCGAACAGCCTGTATCGGGGGCTCGGTAGTCCATACTCCCGAAGAACCCACCACAAGACTCCCCAAGGCACACGGTCGAACGTTTTCTCCAAGTCCACAAAACACATGTAAACTGGTTGGGGGAACCCCCAAGCAACCTGAAGGATCTTGACTAGGGTGTAGAGCTGGTCCAATGTTCCACAGCCAAGATGAAAACCAGATTGCTCTCGACGAACCCTCATCTCCAGCACCCCTGAATAGACCTTACCAGGGAGGCTGAGGTGTGTGGTCCCCCTATAGTTGGAACACAGCCTCTGGTCCCCCTTTCTGAAAAGGTGGACAAACACCCCAGTCTTCCAATCCAGAGGCACTGTGCCCAATGTCCACGCGATGTTGCAGAGGTGTGTCAACCAGGACAGCCCCACAACATCCAGAGCCTTTAAGAAGTCTGGGTGAATCTCATCCACCCCTGGGGCCCTGCCACCAAGGTGCTGTTTAACCACCTCAGTGACCTCAACCTCAGTGAGCAAAGTACTTTCAAAGGTGGGAGTTGAAATTCCTTCTGACAAGGGAATCTGCTCGCCATTCCCAGCAGACCCTGTCACGTCGGACCGGCATCTTCCCACACCATCGGAAGTAACTCACCACCTGGTGATGATCAGTTGACAGCTCCACCCCTCTCTTCACCCTAGTTTCCAAGACATCCGGTCGTAAGTCCAATGACACGACTACAAAGTCGATCATCGAACTGTGGCCTAGGGTGGCCTGGTCCCAGGTGCACATGTGGACACCCCTTTGCCTGAACACGGTTTTCATTATGGACAATACGTGATGAGGACAGAAGTCCAATAACAGAACACCACTCGGGTTCTGATCGGAGGGACCGTTATTCCCAATCACGCCCTTCCAGGTCTCACTGTCATTGCCCACGTGAGCATTGAAGTCCCCCAGCAGAATGATGGAGTCCCCAGAGGGGACTCCAAAAAGGGTGGGTACTCTGAACTGCTGTTTGGTGCATAAGCACAAACAACAGTCAGGACACGTCCCCCTACCTGAAGGCGGAGGGAGGCTAGATTCTCATCTATTTGGGTAAACCCCAATTTACAGGCCCCAAGCCATGGGGCAATTGAAAAGAGCCAATAGTTTCCTTACCACAGAGTCATAGCATCTTTATGATCATTTTTTTACTCCTATTCATGACATTAATACGAACCTGATGCTTGACGTACAACATTGGACAATGAAATAAGTGAGTTTCATGGGACAACAACAAGCCATTATCTTCTCGCTAACTATCTATTGGTTGAGAGTACACCAAGAGGAAATGGTACATTTTTGTTGAACAGTACATGTCTAAAATGTGGTAAACTGATGGGATTGCCCCTCTTTCCCTTGAAAATAATCCATAAAATACTGTATCACTGTTGTCAGGCAAATTCCTCATACTTCCAAAAGCATACATTTTCAAGAGATCCCAAAAATTGGATGTTTGTTTCACCATAAACATTGCATCATCAAAGAGAGATACCATCCATCCAGCCATTTTCTTCGCCGCTTATCCTCACAAGGGTCGCAAGAGTGATCGGGGCTATCCCAGCTGTCATCGGCCAGGATTCAGGGTACATCCTAAACTGTTTGCTCGCCAGTCGCAGGGCACACAAACTCATAAAACACCCGCCCTCACTATCACACCAAGGGGCAATTTAGAGTTTCCAATGAATGCATGTTTTTAGATGTGAGAGGAAACCGGAGTGTATGGAGAAAACCCACACAGGCACGGGGAAAACATGCAAATTCTACACAGCGGGGACCGGGATATGAACCCCGGCCCTCGGAACTGTGAGGCCAACACTAACCAGTTGTGCCATTGTGCCGCCCGAGTGAATTTTTTTTTGGGAGGTCAAAATTTTGTAAAGATATTAGACAGTCTTGGGGACTGACCAATGTATGATAAAATATGAAATGTACCAAATTTTGACATAGGAGTTTATGGCTAGCGGAATGCAAGTTATGGAACAGATTTACTGACCGCTGCAACCACATCGTTTTCTGCAGAGGTACAGTAGAGTTGAAAATAATAAGAGTCTAATGTGACTATCCCGATTAATCCATGTTTTCAATATATTTTGTTGTGTAAATTTCAAACAGGTTACCAGTAAGTGCAGTAGGTTGACAGAAAACCAACAAGACCAAACATTCATGATGTACACACTCAAAGCTGTGCAATTGGGCAATTTGTTGAAAGAGGTATGTTAAAAAAATAGCAGTCTGCCATCGACTTTACAAACTCAAAACGATTTTGTATGAGCTTTTTTGTTTCTAGGATTTACCAATCCTTTGTATCAATAAACTACTATTTAGGTGTATGTTCACATTTTTTTCTTTATAACTGCTTCATATTTGTGTAGCATGGAGTCAACCAACGTGAGACACCTTTCAGTTGTTATTCCACTCCAAGATTCTTTAGCGACAGTCCACGATTAATTTACATTTCGTGGTTTAGCTTCAGAAACAACATTTTTGATGTCACCCCACAAGTTCTCAATTGGATTAAGGTCTGGGGATTGGGCTGGCCACTCCATGACATTAACTTTGTTGGTTTAGAGCCAAGACATTGCATGTTTACCATTGTGTTTGGTGTCATTGTCTTGTTGAAACTCCCATTTCAAGGGCATTTCCTCTTTAGCATAAGGCAACATGACCTCTTCAGGTATTTTGACATACGCAAACTAATCCATGATCCCTGATATGCGAAAAATGGGCCAAACACTATAGTAGGAGTAACCTGCCCATATCATGATGCTTGCACCACCATGATTGTCTGTCTTCACTGTATACTGTGTTGAATGCCACACTGCTATTTTTTAAGACACTCATTTCAGCAAAATGGCCAATTGCACAGCCTTAAGAGTATGTAAATCATGAATGCTGGGTGTTGTTGATTTTCTGAGAATCAAATGAAAAAATTAAAATGGAAAATATACATTGTTAATGTATTTTCAGCACAACCAGAGCTATTGGGTTTCTTTCAACAATTCATGAGAGCAACCGTTAAACTTTGTTAATGCAGTGGTATTCATGTAATGTGATTAACTGTGTCACCGTTGATGACAAACAGCATATTGCTGTTTCTGTGTCCTCCGCTCCCCCCATGAGATAACATTCATCATCTACAGTCGCTGGTTGTCAGTGACTCTACCTCTTGCATCACTAACAATGAACCACACTATAACGTGAATACACTGAACAGTTCTTGTATTTTAAATGTATCAAAGGGTCTCATTAGCTCTATAATCTCATGTGTGGATGCAAAGTGTACACAAACAAAATATCAGAATGCTGAATCAAATTATTTGATATGTCATTTGTTGTCAGCCCCCCAACTGCCCCCCCATTGTGTATGAAACCAGTAAACAATGGCAAATGTTGAATGCTTTTTCCAATGGCTTTCCTGGGTCATTTAATCATTCTTGTCCTGCTTAAATTGCAACCTTTGCTTCAGGCAACAAATCAAAGCAAAATTGAGGCTCATTTCCACCTTACTTTCTTCCCCTATATTCTCCTTTGTGTCATCCTGCCAGAATCACCTACAAAATGAGGAGAAACAGCTGGTGGTTCCCCGTTTTGTATGTCTGTTGCAAGCGGTTTTCATACGCTCATCCCGCGATTAACACTGTGATGTAATTTGAGCTAATTAAGGTAAATCTTAACGTTGCCTTAAAAAATGGCTCACAAAACGTACAAAGCCATTCTAGATTCTAGCCTAAACTCTTGCAAATCACTTTTTCACTCAATCAGAAACTTATACTGTCTTTAAAAATGTGGGATTGAGAAAATATTGAATAAGAGCTGGATTTTTATGCAACAATAATATTTGTTTGACATACAGTCATCTTTAAAAAACATTCATAAAATTGGTACAGAATAAGACATTTCTCATATAAATTGTTTTATGGTCATCCTTTGGCAGAGTAGCCTTTTCTCCATACCCTGTTCATGACCATCCATCTCCATCCACTTCTTGTTGTAAGTCAGACACAAGTAAAAAGAAGTAGTGGGTGACTTTTTTATATAATTGCATTCTGCCCTTTGTATATGTTGTACATGCTGTGTAGTTTCTGGTCCTCCCTTAATTAGAATTCCTGCTTAAGCAACTGGGAGATATTTTTAAACTGCTTTAGTTTTTTTGCTGGGAGACTGTGCAGTAAAATCAGGTTTTAAATGCTGTAATTAATTATAGTACTGAATTCTCTCCATCCTCCCTCTCTTTCTCTGTATGTTGTTATGAACATTGTCTTCAAAATTGTTTTATGTATAATTTGTATGTATAATTTATCATTTTTAACTCATTTATTGATCTTTTTATATATTGCCCCAGGTATTTTTTTTAAGTAGCACAATTTAACAAACTACTATGGTTATATCTGCATCTCATAATCCTATACAGTGAATAAAATTTGAACAGCCTGTTTTATTGCAAGTTCTCCCACTTAGAAATCATGGCGTGGTCTGAAATTTTCATCGTAGGTGCATGTCCACTGTGCGAGAAAAAATACAGAAATCAAAATGTCACATTTTTTAATGATTTATTTGTGTGATACAGCTGCAAATTAGGATTTGAACACATCTATCAGCGAGAATTCTGACCCTCAAAGACCTTTTATTCCACCTTTAAAAGTCCACCTTCCCTCCATGTAATATCCTGAATCAGATGCATCTGTGTGAGGTCGTTAGCTACATAAAGACACCTGTCCACACCATACAATCAGTAATACTCAAACTTGTAACGTGGCCAAGACCAAAGAGCTGTCCAAAGACACCAGAGACAAAATTGTACAACTCCACATGGCTGGATAGCGCTACAAAGAAATTGCCAAGCAGCAGGCTGAAAAAAGGTCCATTGTTTGAGAAGTCATTAGAAAATGGAGGAAGCTAAACATAACGGTGAATCTCAATCGGAGTGGAGCTCCATAAAAGATATCACCTCGTGGGGTCTTCAATGATCCTTAGAAAGGTGAGGAATCAGCCCAGGACTACACGACAGAACTTGGTCAATGATCTGAAAAGAGCTGGGACCACCATTTCCAAAGTGACTGTTGGTAATACACGAAAAGGCGTCATGCTTTGAAATCATGCATGGCACGGAAGGTTCCCCTGCTTAAACCAGCACATCTTAAGTTTGCCAATGACCATTTGGATGATACAGAGGAGTCATGGGAGAAAGTTTTGCGTTCAGATGAGACCAAAATGGAACCTTTTGGTCATAATTCCACTAACTGGATGACAAATGACGAGTTATATCCCAAGAACACCATCCCTATTGTGAAACAAGTGGGTGGTAGAATCATGCTTTTGGGGTGCTTTTTCTGCACATGGGACAGGATAACTGCACTGTATTAAGAAGAGGATGAATGCGGCCATGTATTGTGAGATTTTGGTGAACAACCTCTTTCCCTCAGTCAGAGCATTGAAGATGGATCATGGATGAGTCTTTCAATATGACAATGACCCAAAGTACAGAGCCAGGAAAACCAAAGAGTGGCTCCGTAAGAAGCATATCAAGGTTCTGGCGTGGCCTAGCCAGTCTCCAGACCTAAACCCAATAGAAAATCTTTGGAGGGAGCTGAAACTCCGTGTTTCTAAGCGACAGCCCAGATCTAGAGAAGATCTGTGTCGAGGAGTGGGCCAAAATCCCTCCTGCTATGTGTGTCTACTGTACCAAATATTAACATTTATTTTCTCAGGTGTTGAAATAGTTATATGCAGCTGTATCACACAAATCAATTGTTAAAAATAATCATACATGGTGATTTCTGGATTTTTCTTTTTAGATTATCTCTCTGACAGTGGACATGCACCTACGATGAAAAATTCAGACTTCTCCTTGATTTCTAAGTGGGTGAACTTGTAATATAGCAGGGTGTTCAAAAAACTTATTTTCTTCACTGTAGACAGGATATGGTACTCATTGTCTTCAAACAATCTCTGTGTACAAATGTTTACCTTTATGAAGATATCAATGCTCAGTTTTGATTGACGCTGTCAGACACTGATCTCCCAACAGCTAAACAGTTTGCATAGCAAATACACATTTTGACCTCAAGTTTTCCTTCTGAACTAGCTTGAATAAATTTGATGAAAACTAAACGTGAAATGTAAATCAAGTCAGCACCTCTTAGATACCCATCCATTCTTCCATTCATCCATCCATTTTCTTAGCCGCTTATCCTCACAAGTGTTGCAGGGAGTGCTGGAACCTATCCCAGCTGTCAAAGGGCAGGAGGCGGGGTACACCATGAACTGGTTGCTAGCCAATCGCAGTGCACATTGAGACAAACAGCCACACTCACAATTACACCTAGGGCCAATTTAGAACGTCCCATGGTTTTGGGACGTGGGAGGAAACTGGAGTGCCCGGAGAGATCCCATGCAGACACAGGAAGAACATGCAAACTCCACAGGCGAGTCCGGGATTGTACCCAGGACCTCAGAACTTTGAGGCCAACGCTTTACAGCTGATCCACCGTACCGACACCTCTTAGATAATTACCCAAAAAACCTCTCCGTTTACTCTTCTAGTCAATCAGTAAAGTTTATTTTTGAGAGATAGAGCCCATCCATCTGAATTTGAGCAAGACGTCGCGTATGCGCAGGACTGATCACCAGCCAACTACAGGGCACACACGTATGAACAAATACTCATTCACATCTGTTTTTAACAGTCCTTGGACTTGTTTTAGTGACAATGATTTATAAATGTTAACTACATAAAATGTCTTGAAACAAAGTTAATGGCTTTGCAACATTTTAATCAGCTGTTCCTTTTTAATTTCAAATTTATCTGCACGACGTTCCTGTTTGTGTCACAAGGTCCTTTTCACCCTACTTCTGTCCCTTTAAGGACATTTGTTGAACAACTATTGCTTTGTCAATATAAATAGTATAACTGATGTTATCATACCAGAAAAGTGAACACCTCTATCCTCACTGATAAGAACTTCTACAGTCTTTATTGAACAGCCAGTTTCAATATTATCAGTTTTAGACTCACACTGCCAATCAACTCTGCTGTGTTAAATGGATAAATCCTTTTTACCATCTAAATTTTAAACGTTATCTATTCAATTATTTGGAAAGTATATGCCAAACTTGGCTGTATCAGGGAATGCTCCATGAATACAATGCAAAATTTGAAGCTTGCAATATATATTGGTGTTTGGTGTAGAGCAGAGTAGATGGTATGGTGGAGTAGCTGTAGAGGGTTGGCCTCAAATTTCTGAGGACCAGGGTTCAAATTCCAGGCCCGCCTGTGTAGACTTTGCATGTTCTCCCCGTGCCTGTGTGGGTTTTCTCCGGGCACTCCGGTTTCCTCCCACCTCCCAAAAACATGCAACATTAATTGGACACTGTAAATTGCCCCTAGGTTTGATTCTGAGTGCGGCTTTTTCTGTCTCAATGTGCCCTGCGATTGGCTGGCAACCAGTTCAGGGTGTTTTCCACATCCTACCTGATAGTAGCTGGCATAGGCTCCAGCACTCCTGCGACCATTGTGGGGATAAGTGGCTGAGAAAATGGACAGATCAACCAAGAGTAATAGTATATAGAGCTGAAGAAAGCATTTTGAAAGGCATCATCTCTTCAGCAGCCAAGAAGCAACCTTTTGTCATCACAACATGAGCAGATACAATACAACCCACTTTTCTATTTAATACTATTGATCCTTACTCACTCGAACGATATGCTGATTTCTCCTGCAACATCATGCATGATGAGGATTTTGACCTACATGTTTTTATGACTTTTGAGACACTGCTCCCTTGAGGCATAAGCCCACAAAGCAGTAAAGCACTACTAAGCACTACTACTACCCTGTAAGGACACCATGCTGACTATACTTTCTAAAATAAAAAGAAAGCCTGACATTTACAATGATTATGCATGCTGTGTACCTGCTGTTTCTGTTCAACCCTTTTCCACATGCATTAAAGTGTGTAACATTTTCCCCAGCTGTGTAATCCAGTGTGGCACAGCACTGTGTTCTCTTGAAGAGCATAAGCAACTCCCAGCCCAGCTAATCCATACTGGAGCTCTTGACACTCTCAATGCATGGCACCCAACTAGAATCCTAAAACGAGGGATCATCTGTTGGAATTGCCAGCAGCTCAGCTCATCTTGTTAGTGGAGTCGCTTTGCATTCATGCTGCCGCCAGCCATTTCTCTTTTGCGTCTTTATGATGACATAAAATAGCTGGCTAATGTAATGTCATATTAGAAAGCCCAAAAAGTTTTGAGGATCAGTGTTTTCCCTTCTGATAATGACATTTTTCTACAACTGATGACCAATGAAATAATCTTTCTATGGTGCATGGGATATATATATATAATTTATTAACAGTAAGACAATTACCTTTTACACTTATAACATGTCTTTAATGCAATTTTTAAATATAACCCCTAACGGGACAAGCCGAAACAAACTTACTTTTTTTAGTTTCATTAAGCCCGAATGGTGTTGGGTTCGGATTAAGGCATGATAGCGGGAAGAATGAGTAAATTCAGGGATGAGTTGAAGTCATTGAGTCTTCAAAGTAGAATCCCAATTGTAATTACAATGAATAAAATAAGTATTTGAACACCCTGCTTTATTGCAATTTCTCCCACTTATGGAGGGGTCTGAAATTTTCAACGTATGTGCATGTCCACTGTGAGAGAGATAATCTAAAAAGAAAAATCCAGAAATCACAATGTATGATTTTTTAACGATTTGTGTGATACAGCTGCAAATAACTATTTCAACACCTGTCTAGCGGCTAGAATTCTGACCCTCAAAGACCTGTTAGTCCATCTTTAAAAGTCCACCTCCACTCCATGTATTATTCTGAATCAGATGCAGCTGTGTGAGGTCATCAACTGCATAAAAACACCTGTCCACACCATACAATCAGTAAGACTCAAACTTGTAACTTGGCCAAGACCAAAGAGCTGTCCGAAGACACCAGAAACAAAAATGTGCAACTCCACACAGCTGGAAAGGGCGACAGAGAAATTGCCAAGCAGCTTGGTGAAAAATGGTGCACTGTTGGAGCAATCTTTAGAAAATGGAAGAAGCTAATCATGACGGTCAATCTCAATCGGAGTGGAGCCCCTTGCAAGATATCACCACATGGGGTCTCAATGATCCTTAGAAAGGTAAGGAATCAGCCCAGGACTACACGACAGAACTTGGTCAATGATCTGAAAAGAGTGAAGCATGGGGGTGGTAGCATCATGGTTTGAGGGTGTTTTTCTGCACATGGGACAGGATAACTGTACTGTATTAAAGAGAAGATGACCGCGACCATGTATTGTGAGATTTTGGGGAACAACCTCTTTCCCTCAGTAGGAGTATTGAAGATGGGTCGTGGCTGGGTCTTTCAACATGACAATGACCCGAAGCACATTGCGAGGAAAACCAAGGAGTGGCTCCGTAAGAAGCATATCAAGGTCTCCATGACCTAAATCCAATAGAACATCTTTGGAGGGCGCTGAAACTCTGTGTTTCTCAGCGACAGCCCAGAAACCTGTCTGATCTAGAGAAGATCTGTGTGGAGGAGTGGGCCAAAATCCCTCCTGCAGTGTGTGCAAACCTGGTGAACAATTACAGTAAATGTTTGACCTCGGTAATTGCAAACAAAGACTACTGTACCAAATATTAACATTGTTTTTTTTTTTCTCAGGTGTTCAATTTGCACCTGTATCACACAAATAAATTGTTAAAAAATCATACATTGTGATTTCTGGATTTTTCTTTTTAGATTTTCTCGCTCACAGCAGACATCCACCTCCGATGAAAATTTCAGACCCCTCCATGATTTCTAAGTGGGAGAACTTGCAATATAACAGGGTGTTCAAAGACGTGTTTTCTTAACTGTACTTATCTGTTTTATCAGCTTCATCAAATAAGTACACTGAATATAAAAAGTGTACACATGCCAGTCCGAAGGCCAGGTTTATGTGATGGGAAAAAAGAAAACAAAAGAAAGTTTTACTACCGTTAATGTGATCTATATCTCGTACAACGCAATCAAAAAAACAACACCACCAACAAAAGTAATCTTTTGTGAAGTAAAAAAAAAAAGGATGAGGTTTCACATTGGTGTCCAGTTCAATCATCAGAATTTACAAAACGATTGTGTTAACAGGGCTCGCACGCGGCCCTAAAAGTCCCTAAAAACCCCTACATTTTCGAAGGTGCATTTAGGGGCTCCTAAAAGTCCTTAAAATCCGTGAAAACCTAAAAGGCTTTAAATTAAAAAAATATTAAAGGGAGGACCTCTACCGCCAAAATTCTCCCTAAAAAATAAATGTATCTTTTATTTAAAAAAAAAATAGCAATCCGTCTGGCGTCCAAAATAAGCCGGAAATTGTCTAGTCACCATCTTGTCGATATTCCATTGTTTGTTTCCGTGAGTAGGCATTTCACTTAGTCTTCGTTACGACGTAGCATAGTTCTTTCATCGATGCAACTTGTATCACGGGGAAGTGCATTTTTCAAGAAGCTTGGGTTGAAAGTAAGGAGTTTGGGAGCTGGGTTCGTCGAGATCCAAAAGATCGGCACATATTTTACTGCCATCTGTGGAAGCAGAGTTACCAGCTTGAAAAGATGGGCGTCAAAGCGCTGGAGTCGCACTGGAAAAACAGGAGACATGCTGATTTGGCGAAGACTCTCTCATCTTCCATTGGTATGAATCTGTTTCTAAAATATCAAGATAGTGAAGAATCAACTTCAGGCAGTGGTACTAGCAGTGCATGCGCACTAGGGATCGCAAAAAAAAGGCTTACTTTCATAACCGTTTTTAACCGAACAGTTGTAGCAAAAAAACGATAAACCGGTACCATCGTGGTGTTTACATAATTCACCCTCAGATCGATTATAGGGATGTGCATTCGACGCACAAGAGTTCTTCAATAAATCTTTCCTCCTATCCTTGCTTGTGGTGAATTGCACTTTATTCCGCAGCATGAGACGGAGACACTTGGACAGAATGGCAAACAGTAGCTGGATGCATCAATTGTGTATGGATGACATAAAAAGCAGTAGAACAAAATTGTTTGAGATGTATTTCTGAATTATATGGTTCATAAAATTATAGGAATAGTATATGGAACATTTCTATTTGATTTTCTAAGTTGTTTTGGTCCAGAATTTCACATACAAGGGTGTAAGAGTTGTTGTAGAGAGGCCAATCCACACTCAAGGTCACATCTTCGACCTACTGAACTCTTTATAGTGACATTTTATCAATTGGCATTAAGCACTTGGCTATTTCTGATCTTTGACTAACATATTGTCCCATAGGTTCAAATACTCTCTGTTGTATTTGTTTGTCCAAGCACCCTTTGTTTGTAAAACATACATAAATGAGAGGATCAGAAGTAATTTTATGGAGACCATAGGTGTGTCACCAACTGTGAATGCAAAAACAGTTATTAAACATTTGGATCACTTCACCAGAAAAATCTGTCCTGAAGAAAAAAGTAATGGATCCTGTTTTTATTGAAACTAAGACCTGAGCAGACCTAAAACTACGAAGGCAAAGGACTTGAAAAATATAGGAAAGTAGAACATAAGTGGAGAATAACTAAACTCCAAATTCCCTAAGACCAAAACAGACAGAGTCTCATAATCAGGTCTAGAGAACAACATTTTTGTTAAATTATGAGTAACAACAACAATACCCTTGACACAAACTGTGTTTGCTGTGGTCGACAAGCTCAAAAACCGCCCAAATCAGCTTCCGAATTCAGAAATGCAATTCATTTGCTTACTACTTTAGTTCGAATGAAAAATAGAATCCATCAGGTCAAATAAATACCGTATAAGCACAAATAGGCAAAACGATTAAAAAAAGTTTTGCAACACGCAAAACCAACTTAGAAAAAAAATACCATGCCTATTTTGATATAGTTGACTCCAAAAACTGTCGAGAAATCGGTTCAGCAACTGACACCGTCAACCTCCTTCTTTCAACTCAATGACATCTGAGTTTTTCAAAACTATTGCAAAACTGTGCTAGTTCATTTGAAGAATCAATTGACTTTAACTTTACCTCTGAAACCAACTCCCATTAAGGATAAATAAGCATGTATTTTTTTCATCAGCTGTTTTTTTTTTAGTTAAAACGGGCATGTGGGGTCAAAAATAGTTTGATTAATCTGAGTGAATATATATTTAATTCAATATCTTTTTGTGCTTAATCATGAGTCAATGCCTTTACAGCCCTATTTTTTGTAGAAATTATGCTTCAGTATTTCAAAAAGGTCATTAAACACACAATAAAGGCATGTAAACAAAATGAAGCAAATAGAGCTGAATCACACAAAAATACTGTGCTCACAGTATAAAAACCACCAATCATGCAAATACTTCATCAACACAAGCACGTGTTCTGTGATCTCCTAAAAACATTTTTGGAAGCTGACCGATGCAATCAACCCAAGAAATGGCTCACAAAACTCATGAATGTCGGCAGAAATGTATCGCTTACCTCACATGGCTACTCTCTACAAAATGGGATTACAGCGATCCATTTTAACAAAACGAGCTGACGAAAATGCATCTAAGATCACTATTTTCAATCGTTATTGCCTAAATAATAGTTATTACCAGATTGTATCCCTGCCCAAGCGCATGTCGTCGTTGTTTTGTGCCAACGCAAGAAACCTAACTGACATTGACCATGAATGAATCTATGAATGTGATCTGATGTCTGGAAGGTGCTTGGAAGGGCCAAAGGTGGAGAATGGCAGCCATTCTTCCATCAGACTGCCCCAGGGTAGCTGTGGCTACATATGTAGCTTACGACTACTCGGTGTGACTGTGGAGTGAATGAATAAGAAGTGCAATTGTAAACTATCTTTGAGCTTCATGAAAAGCACTAAAGTATCATGCATTATTATTATTATTTTTTTTGTAAATAGTTCAGACTTTGAATATAGGCAACACTTCTTTTCTTTCTTTCACATTTCTGTTCATGGCGCCTCGTCTTGAGCATTTCCTTTTTTAAATTATCTTTCTTGAACTGTTTTTAGTCATGTTTATAAGCTTTATAAGCTTTTATTTTTCTTGTCTCTGTTTTTAAATGACTTTGCTCTTTTCTTTAAATGCTTTTAATCATGTCAAGCACATTGAGTTAGCTTGTGTATGAAATGTGCTATACAGTATAAATACATGGGCCTTGCCTTACTCTCCAGACATAAGCAATATTTCCACAAAGTCCTACAAGTTGGTTTAGTTTGGTGTGATTGTCAATTTGAATTGTCTAAAGTGTAAAGTTGACAAAAATAATTGATCCATAATTACAGGTTACACTGTTGTATTATGATGTCACACCAATTACATAGCAATCCTCATAACACTTCGACATCCCAGAGTGGAACTGTAGTCAGATCAGGCTCAACCATTTCAAGTTTCACTTACATGGTTGAGCTAAATTTACAGTAATTGTATTTCTTGGTGGAAACACACCTATATTATATACCATTTCTTCTAAAAACCACAACCATATCGCTATCTTTGTTGTTTTTTTATGACCATGGGATTTTATTGTAATTCAGTCACCCACCAGAGATGACAACAGACTCCCACAGACCAAATCACAGAGGCACAGTACGTCTACTTTGAATTCAGCAATGTTGTTAATGAGTTCACCATTAGGCTGGTGAGATAAAGATTACCAAGCCATTAGTTTGGTTTAGCCAAAGGATTAGTGGGGATAGATTAATATGGTTAAAAAAGAAGACCTTACATTCAAAGCACTTTCTGTCTTTTTACTCTGCTTTGAATTACTTCGCAGATCGACACGCTGTGCCCTAGCAGTTTCCATAACCATTCTAAAAAAAGAAATTGACATCCAAATTGAGAAGTCTTAAACACAGGCAGTGATTATCTTTGTCTCCCCATAGCAAGAAGGAACTGAGTTTGGTACTGTGGTGTGTTGACTGCAGCATTTCTATTAACACAATTGGATAAACACTTTTCCAAGACGATAGAATAGAGGGACAATAGATTTATCGTGCCTAAATATGCAGAAACCCCTAGAAAAGGTACAGCCTTTTTTAAAGTTTTCTGCGTATTTAAATGGCATTTAAAGGAACATTCAGACCGATCCCTAATTGCATTTTGCATTGTCATCAACCTGTTGTACGTAGAAAATAATTGAAATTGTCCCACAAAAGCTTATTTTTGTACTTTATATCTTGACTTGAATATAGATTTTTAAAATGCACCATTGTGGTAAAGGCAAAGACTTTTTTTACCCGAAACTATTACTGTCATGGTGGCACAGCTGGAGAGCATTGACCTCACAGATCTGAGAACCAGGATTCAATCCCAGCTCCGCCTGTGTGGAGTTTGCATGTTCTTCCTGTGTCTGCATGGGATCTCTCCGGGCACTCCAGTTTTCTCCCACATCCCAAAAACAAGCAACATTAATTGGGCACTCTAAATTGCCACGAGGTGTGATTGTGAGTGGGATTGTCATCTGTCTTCATGTAACCTACGATTCGCTGGCAACCAGTTCAGGGTGTACTCTGGCTTCTGCCAAATGACAGCTTGCATTGGCTCCAGTACTCCCGTGACCCTTGTGAGGATAGGCGGCTAAGAAGATGGATGGATGGATGGATGGATGGATGGATGGATGGATGGATGGATGGATGGATGGATATTACTGAGAGTATATTTGAGACAATAGTCACAGATCAGAACTATCCAAGTTTAGAAATCATCCAATGTAACACAGGTCTGCACACACACACACACACACACACACACACACACACAAACATAATATTTCTAATGCACTGAAAGGTTAGGGGATGATACCATCTCAAAGCGTGCAGCAATTCTCATTCATTTCACCTCTGAATTGAAAATTACCATACAAAAAAGTGCACCTTGACAACACCTTGTTTTCTACCTCCATCACACACAGAAAACAAGTTTTTAAAGCGTAATAAGGAAAAGCAAAGGCAATTTGTTTATATCAGATTTCATACACAAGGTAACTCAATGTGTTTTACATGAACAAATGCATTTAAAAACAAAGAAAAAATTTTTTTAAAAATTTAAAACAAAGAGAAAAGTAAGTACTATTATAGCAGCATACAGTGCAAGAAATATCATTTAAAAGTGCAAGTGCTCAAAAAAGCACGAGAAAAAAAAAATTAACCTGAACTTAAAAACTTTCATACATGAGGCAAATGTCACTTTTGTTGAGAACTTATTACATACATCTATCCATTATCTGTTCCTCAAGGGTTGTATGAGTACTGAAGCCTATCCCAGCCATCTTCGGGTAAGAGGCGTAGTACACGATGAACTGGTTGCCAACCCATGGCAGATAATAGCTAAATGCTGTGTCACCATGTTTGCTTTGGACTCCACAATTTGACCTGAGTCAGTCGATCTCAGAGACCTACTGGGTTTATATGCCATCCGCTTTTCTTTGAATTATTCAGGAGCTAACCCATTTAGCGATATACAGGGAAGAAAATAAGTATTTGAACTTCTTCTTTTCCTTTCGACTTTTCCTGTTAATGGTCACTACAGCATGTCATCTTTTTCCATCTCAGCCTATCTTGTGCATCTTCTTCTCAAAAACACCCACTGTCCTCGTGTTCCCCCTCACAACATCCATCAACCTTTACTTTGGACTTCCTCTCGATCTTTTGCCTGGCAGCTGCATCCTCAGCACCCTTCTCCCAATATACTCACTCTCTCATCTGCTCTCTCTAACCTTGTCTCGAAAACATCCAACTTTGTCTGTCCCTCTAATGAGCTCGTTTCTAATCCTATCCAACCTGTTCACTCCAAGCGAGAACCTCAGCATCTTCATTTCTGCTACCTCCAGTTCTGCTTCCTGTTGTTTCTTCAGTGCCACCGTCTCTAATCTGTACATCATGGCCGGCCTCACCACTGTTTTATAAACTTTGCCCTTCATCCAAGCGGAGACTCTTCTGTTGCATAGAACATCAGACACCTTCCGCCAACTGTTCAACCCCACTTGGACCTGTTTCTTCACTTCTTTACCACACTCTCCATTGCTCTGTATTGTTGACCCAAAGTATTTGAAGTAATATAAATATAATAATGATAATAATATAATAAATATAAAATACCTATTTGAACACCCTTCTATATTTAAAGTTCTCCCACTTAAAAATCATGGAGGGGTCTGAAATTTTCATCATAGGTCCATATCCACTGTGAGAGAGATAATCTAAAAAGAAAAATCCAGAAATCACAATGTATGATTTTTTTAACAATTTATATGTGTGATAAAAACATGGACTTTTAAAGGCGGACTAACAGGTCTTTGAGGGTCAGAATACTAGCTGATAGACAGGTGTTCAAATACTTATTTGCAGCTGTATCACACAAATAAATCATTTAAAAAAATCATACATTGTGATTTCTGGATTTTTATTTTGAGATTATCTCTGTCACAGTGGACATCCACCTACGATGAAAATTTCAGACCCCTCCATAATTTCTCGTGGGAGAACTTGCAATATAGCAGGGTGTTCAAATACTTATTTTCTTCACTGTACAGAACACTAGCAGAACTTTAAAATTAAAATATTCTAAAGCTGACTCGTAGCCAGTCTAAAGACTTAAGAATTGGAGTAATACACTCTGACCTCTTCATTCTGATCAGAACCTGAGCTGCAGCATTGTGAATGAGTTGCGGCTGTTTAATGATCTTTTGGGGAAGTCCATTCATACGACCATAACAATAGTCAAGTCTACTTCAGATAAAAACATTGAAGAGTTTCTCCTGGTAAGCTTGACATGTGCAAGCCTTCACTCTGGATATGTTCTTCAGCTGTTAGAAGGCAGTTTTAGAAACTGATATGATATGCCAAATGAAACAGAGGCTGAGGTCTATGAGTACACCAAGGTGTCTGCGTTTGTTTTTTTAAAGAGAGTGACACAAGGTATTTTAGTAACAGGAACCCTTTTTTTTCACTATTTTTTTTCTCAGTTTTGTTGAGGTTTAATTGAAGAAAATTTTGGACCATCAACTTATTTAGTTATAACTAGTTAATAGTTATTTAGACAGTGAGACAACACCTCAATTTAACTGTTGTCATCTAAAGAAAATGTCCAGATCACAAGTTGTAATTATGTCATTAATCAACATTTATTTATTACTCAGCAACCTCATAGTGAAGCGAGCTAGTCCCCAACCCTTGCTAAGTGGCTAAGAAGATGGATGGATGTTGAAGGTTCTCCCAATCAGTTTAGATGCATTTTTCTTTAAAAAGTTTGCCAACCTGCACAAAGCAGGGGTAAAGATATCACAATCCACTGTTTGAGGAACAAAAAAACAAAAAAAAGAGAAAAATTTAGGGACCAAACAACAAACTACTCATCAGCAAAAAGGCTTGGAAGGCCAGAATGCATTTTACATTTTTTTGTACAGCGATGAGCGAATTTGGTTACAAGTTTTGTACCAAATGTGTAAATGTGTATATGTGACAATATCACCGTATTCTGATTTAATGTCATATTTCAAACAAACAAATTAAAATCTACCAAATATAATACTGTTTTTTTTGGAAAGACAGAGTCACAGCAGAATGGTGAAAGAGTCACATGCAGCTCTGAAACCACGGTTTGTCTACCCGTGGCCTAATGGTAAGGCCATCTTCATATTTGCATACAATACATTAACTGGTTGGAATCAACTATGTTTATCACTGCTGTCCCTCTCTTGCAGTCAAGTGAAGGTTTTTGATGCGGCACAACCTTTTGAATTAACAGTCTGAGTCAGAGCTGCCTGAGGAGCTGTAACACAGCTCTGTCCATCCAAAGCAAAGAGCACAAATTCGGGTGTCAACTTTATTTGTAGTCTCCTCATGTCACCCACCTATTTTTTCATGGTAACAATGTCTTTGAGCATGTCTCTGCTGACAGAAGTGCCCATGATTACAACAAAAATAGTTCTAATCTTCCATTTTGCTTGTCACCAGTTCTGCAGTTCAGGGCTCATCAAGCTATTCTGCTAGTACTGCATTGCTTCTTTTACATACATACATACATACATATATATATACTCTGGTTGTCTGTCTCTGTGTGCCTTGCATTTGGCTGGCAACCAGTTCAGGGTGTACCCTCCCTCCTGCCTGTTGACAGCTGGGATAGGCTACAGCAATCCCGCAACCCTTGTGAGGATAAGTGGCTAAGAAAATGGGCGGATGGATAGATGGATATTAGAGAGGCAAGGAAACCTTGAATAGAAAATATATATATATATATATATATATATATATATATATATATATATATATATATCCAAACACACACACACAGTGAGAGTGCTGTAGAGCGTTGGCCCATCTGCTTTCTCATATTTGGCTGGATTGAGCAAGAGGATTTACTCTAAATTCAGATGTAATAGTAATATAAAGTATCATACCAACTCAAACAAAGCGATGTTTAGAAACTCAAGATTTTTTAATTCCCTGAAAACAAATTGGAGGTGGTGAAATTCCACTCGAGTGTGACTTTATATAAAATGAGGTGTACTGCCCCTTCAATAAATTCCTTTTTCCACACCAGGGATGCAGTGAATTTGGTCTTTACTTTTGGCATTGATGTTATATCAAGACGGCTCAATTTTTGTGATGGAAATTGCTGTAATTGTTGTTGTAAATGCGTGCTTAAGGTCATGCTATCCTGTGAACATCAGATCTCGGAAGTTAAGTGGGTTTGGTCCTGGTTAGTGCTTCAATGGGAGACTGTATGGGAATACCAGGTGCTGTAAGCTTCTCTCCCCAGTTAAATGCAGAGGGGTATCCGACGTAAAACTGTGCCACACAAATATGCCTTCATTAAAGATGACATGCTGTGGCGACCTCTGATGGGACAAGCCAAAAGGAAAAGAAGATATATATATATATATATATATATATTTTTTTTTTTTTTAAATTCGGATTTTTTGGAAACGCAAATTATGAAAAAATAAACAAATGCATGAAATTGTTTCAATTGTGGAATCCTTAATTTTTCATCTATTAAAATTAACATTTTGAAAGAAATCATGGAAATAAATCAACTTTTACTATATTCACATTTGTCAAAGTTAAAATATTGAATTGATCTTGCTTTAACTCCGACTAATCACACATGCTCCTTTGCCTTAACCATTGTGCCAGCTCTGCTATAAAGTCAGTAATCAGATGATCAATGATTATGGTCACGAAAAGATGATTGAGGAGACTACAACTGTTTTTCATGGAAAGTCACTACATTGCGACTTTCAAAAAGGCAATGGTAATTTTCAGATATTGCAAAGCTGAAAGCTCTCTTTTCATTGAAGCAGAACAAGTTTAAAATACCATCGCAAGATGAAATATAGAATTCTGTTTGGTATATTTGGCACCTGTGATTAATTGTGATTCATCAAAATTCAAGTGTGATTAATCTGATTTTAATTTTTATATATTAGCTTCTCTTTCATTCATTTCTTATAAAATTGTGTGCAAGGTGATTTGGTAGGTTGCGTCAGTCATCGTGTTTCACCTTGCAATGCTAATTTCTCATTATTTTAGCATTTGTACATTAAAGGTCAAAAGGGTATAATAGAGGGAGAATATTTGGATGTCTGAATTTGTGCAAAGCTACAACGACACCATCCTTTTTGAACATGATTAAATTCGATGGAATAAAACATTGTTGATTAACCAACTAAATTAACTGATATATGATGTGGTGCTAGAGGGTTTGGGAAATGTTGCTCAGCCTTGGAAAACAACTTATATTCTACACTGGGACTTGCTGCGCATGCTGTGCCCTATATGTACCCACTGGCTTGTAAATCAATTTGATGCATCATGTAGAAAGAGATAAGATACTAGTACACAAGATAGAAATGCTTGGAAAATGTTTCCTCCAGAGGTCACCTGGCATCACATTACTTCTGTAAGAGGATTGTCTTTGAGTGCCAGTTCATCACAGAGGCTCTTATCTTCCTTAACTCTTTTGCTAATGTCTGTTTTCAGTGTTTTATAGGAAACAGACCACCTACCGAATTAAGATGTTGCCAGTTGGGAAAAAAATACACAAATATTTAGGGTTGTATGTCTTTCGTACTGCTCCATGGCACAGGATGAAAATCAATAGCCTTTACAGAATCAGTCAATGCAGAAAATAATAGCAGCCCAAACTTGATGCTTAAAAATCATCACTTGCGCTAATTAAATGGCGGTTGCAATGCCGAAGAGTGATTCTTGAGCACGTTTGCTCGTGTTGGAACAATGACTGTGATCTTTGTAGCGGTAACCCAATCTTGTGACAGCGGCATCAGACATAGTCTTTACATTCAGTATGAATTTTCATCAATGGTGACTGTGTGGGAATAATCCACAGTGATAAATTTCTGGGGATACACATAACAGACACCCTCTCCTGGACTACAAATAGCACAACCATTGTTAGGAAGACCAAGCAAGGTGTTCACTTCAACAAACAACATCTTTAAGAGATTGCTGGTTTCCCGTTTATTGCTCTGCTGTTGAAAGCATTTTAATATGCTGCAATGCATCACGGAATGCGGGTTGATCTGTTGCAGACAAAAAAGAAAAAACACTACAGAGAGTTGTAAGAACTATAGAAAAATTCATTGGCTTCTCTCATCTACCATTACAGGATATTGCCAACACCTGTTATCACACTAGACCAGGACCATCAGTACAATCTCTTCTCACCCCAGTCATCACCTTTTCACTCTTTTGCCCTCAGGGAGATGATGCAGGTCAATTAGATCGCACACCACTAGATTTATCTACAGTTTTTTCTTTTTTCCTTCCAAAAGGCATTCATTCTCTGAATCACCAACATACATCATAATCACCAGAACAATCCATATGTCAGAGAAATTATTTGATTTTAATTTTTTTTTAAATGTGCCTTGCAATTCCCTGTGTTATCATAAGAAAAAAACACTTTTAAATGTTGTTATATTCTATGTGTTTGATTTGGTTGCTGATGATTGAATGGAATAGTTTTTATGTGGAGCAGGGACATGTGCAATTTTGTTGTGCTTATATGCAATGCTAATAAGTTGACAATGTTAAACTATAAATGAAATAAAATGAGCTAAAGCCATACAAATACCATAAAATGAAATATGTAGGAGGCTTACTTGATTCTTCAAAAACAAATTATCATTTAACACGATGACCTTGGAAGCCATAGATATCCATCCATCCATTTTCTTCCACTTGTCCGAGGTTGGGTCACAGCGGCAGTAGCTTTAGCAGGTTACCCCAGACTTAACTCTCTCCAGCTACTTCATCTAGGAGGGGATTGGAGGGATGCCAAGGATTCCCAGGTCAGCCAAGAGACAAAGATTCTCCAGCATGTCCTAGGTCTTCCCCCGTGTCTCCTTCCAGTGGGACATGCCCAGAACACCTCACCAGAGAGGACTCCAGGAGGCCTGAGAAACTTCATCTGGCTCCTCTCAACGTGGAGGAGCAGCAGCGCTACTGTGAGCTCATCTCAGATGACCAAGCTTCGCACTTTATCTGTAAGGGAGAGCCTGGACACCCTGTGGAGGAAAGTCATTTTGGCCACTTGTGTCTGGGATCCTATTCCTTCTGTCAAAACCTACAGTTTCTGACCATAATTGAGGGTAGGAACGTAGATTGAGCAGGAAACTGAGAGCAAGACATTTCGGCTTCGCTCCTTCTTCACCAAAATGCAAACCCATTTTGGCCGTTTGTATCCAGGATGTTGTTCTTTTGGTCACGACCCAGATCTTGAGACCATAGGCACGGTAGGAACGTAGATGGAACACGAAATTTTGAGCTTTGCTTTTCGGTTTATCTTCTTCTTCACCACAATGAACCAATTCAAAGTCTCATCACTGCAGATGCTGCACCAACCCACCTTTCAGTCTTCCATTCCATTCTTCCCTCACTTGCGAATAAGAGCCATGATAAGTGAATTATTCCACTTGGGGCAGGATCTCATCCCCAACCAGCAGAGGCCACTCTGCCCTTTTCCAATTTTTTGGAAAGATTTGGATGTGCTGATTTTCATGCTAACTGCTACGCACCCTTCAATGAATTTTGGAGATCATGCCTCGATGAAACCAACAGAACTACATCATCTGAAAAAGCAGAGATGCAATAGTGTGTTCACCAAACTTTAATGGACATAGATTCTGTCCATAAATATTATGAACAGAATCGTAAACAAAGAATGGCATTGGTGGAGTCCAATCCACAGTGGAAATCAACCTGATTTACTGCTGGCTATGCAGACCAAACTTTGAAACTGACACGGATCATACAGGGATCGGAACAGCGACCAAATAACGGGGTTTGATACCCCATCATCCCAAACTATCCCCCATAGGACTCTCCGAGGCACACGGTACAACATCTTCTCCAAGTCCACAAAATGCATTTAAACTGGTTGGAAGGACTTTAATGCGCCCTCAAAAACTCTGGATGCAGAGCTGGTCCACTGTTTAAAAACGCGGACAAAAACAACACTGATCCTCCCGAGTCTGACATTCAACTTCCTTATGGACCTTCCTTTCCTGCACCCCTGAATAGACCTAATCAGGGAGCTTGAGGAGTGTGGTTCTCCTGTAGTTAGAAAACACCCTCTGGTCCCCCTTCTCCGGCTTTTTAAGTCACAGACATAACAGAAACATTAAGAAAACATAGTAAAAGATATCCATCCATTCACTGAGCTGCTTACCCTCACAAGGGTCACGGGAGTCCTAGAGACAATCTCAGCTGTCACAGGCAGGAGGCAGGGTACATCCTGAACTGGTTGCCAGCCAATCTCAGGACATATGGAGACAGACAGCAGTCACACTCATAATCACAGCTGGGGGGCAATTTCGAGGTTTCAATCAACCTACCCTACCATGTATGTTCTTAAGATGTGGGAGGAAACTGGAGAACCTGGAGAAAACCCACACAGGCACAGGGAGAACATGCAAACGCCACACGTGCTGAGCCGGGAGTTGAAACCTGGACTTCAGAACTGTAAAACAGACACTGTCACTAGTCATCCACTGTGCCGCCAGTGTGAATTTTAAACTTTAAAAAATAAATTAAGGTATGATGCAAATCTAAACAGCCCCAATATGAAGGTGAGTCATTTCAATGCGACACTTTTGGTGACTGCACTCTTTGAAGTCTTTAATTGATCATGCCACTCAGCGAGGTTTTTGCCCGTGTGTCTTTATATCGGGCTTTGCAAATTTAGCGTGTAATCTTTTAGCTTGCTGTGACAGTGTTAGCATAAATTTTCCACATTTTTGTGCCTCTTTTTTTCATAATGACCTGCACCCAAGCATAAGAGCTTGTGGGTATTTCTTTGTTACTCCGGTCTCCGCTCTAGGGAATGATGTTTCCTGGGAGGCACCACCCACGGGAGGGAGCATAAATTGTTGCATGAAACTGGATTTATTACAGTCAGTCTTAAAATACTGGACTCAAGTGGTATGTATGATTTTTAACACTGAGGTATCACAGTGTTGTAGTAGCATTGGTAGAGAGGGTATCCCGGTTTGCCTTTTCAAGTGATCGGTTTGATGTTGCATCATTTGTGAGTTACAGTATTTTCAGAACAGGCTTGCAAGTGACTCGTCATCCTTGGAGGTGATTTGGTGCACCATGTTGGTGACTCCTGCAATAAAACATATTGTCACTGCAGTACGATTGCAGGACCAAGGTTAATCAATTTATTTTGTTGATAATAAGGGTTTTTTTTTATTTTGCATTTTAAAACACTGCCAAATTTAATATTTTAATGTCAAGTATTTTTCATAATTTAGGATGCTCAGATTTTGGGTGTTTTCATGTATGAAAGTGTCAGATGCTGTAACTTTGCTATCACTATCACTTGGGAGGATTTTTTTCGTTTGTGTTATAATACAGCCTTTAAAAAACAAAGGCAGCTTTACAGTCTCCAGACACATTAGGTACACTTGCACAGTCAAATGATATCCAAAGCAAAAAAATATATAATTTCTTTCTCTTTTACAAATGATCTATCTACAAAGGTTTCCAGAGCACTTCTCCTCATTGAGATCACTAATGATCTGTAGCTCAGCTGACATAGGTGAGGAACAGGGTATACCATCAACTGTTTGCCTGTCAATTTCAGGGCACATACCTGCACAGACAAACACATTCACAGATAGTGAGCCTTGAGAGTCTTAAATGACCCTAACATTCATGTTTTTGTTATGTGGGATTAGGCTGGAGTCCCTGCAGAAAATCCACCCAAACACGGGGAGAATGCAAATTCTTCTCATGGTCGGTTTGAAGCAAGACTCAAGCCCTGAACCCAGTAGTGTGCAAAAGTCTTTGGCTTCCAAAATTAGTGGGGGTGGGGTTTGTGTGCTGATTGAAATGTGTCATGATCAGTAATACCTCTCAATTGAAATACTTTCACTGAATTAATAGTCGCAACACACAGGTCACACTAAGTCATTATCATATATAAACAAATACTAGAAATGCAGCCCAAAGCAAATCAATAACAGGGACACATTTCCATGTCACAAGGTTCAATGGTGGTGTGTATCTTGCTATATCTTCAGCATTGCACTTCACTCAAAACCCCTCAGTCTCACCTGTTTTCTTTTGGGATGAGCTAGTTATTTCAAAACGTGGAAAGAAAATAAAATCAGACTAGTTGTCTCTTTAAATCAAACGGCAGTGATGATGTGCCCTCAAGCTGAAATGGTAAAAACCATTTCCACCTCTGCGGCAGGGAGTCTGACCAAATAGGCGAGCTTTAAACGGGGTTGTCAGTGTCTTCGTCACTTGTGCTTTGTGGTCTCTTCCATTGAAGACAAAAGAAAGTCATTTGTCTTTTTTATGTGAGTTCATTGTTGTCTTTCTACAGCTTCCCCCGCGAAAATTGGGGTCATTGTTATTTAATGTCCATCTCCCCCTTTTTTCCCTTTTTTGTGTTCTATCCGTAGAACTCGGTGGCAGTCGCCTCCATCCATTTACCTCTGGCTGCTGCGCACACCTCCTCCACTGCCTTGCAATCTGTTGATAACTCCACTTGCAGGCTGCAGTTCATCGTCTTCCGCAATGGCAAACTCTTCCCGTGCACGGGTAATTCGTCCAATCTCGCGGACGATGGGAAGCGCAGGAGCGTGTCAACACCAGTTGCTTTCACCAAATTAGGTAAGAGGAAATCCATTTGACCATCGTGCCGATGTGTCAACGCTGCGTCGTCTTACATCGGATCACATGCTTAAAATGCGTGCACACGTTAGCCCTCAAAATAAATACTACGCCACATGTGTCTTTGCTGTATTTCTGTATTTTGCACCGCTGCATTGCACTTTACTCTTCGATATTGCTCTTACAATTTGGCGTAAGATATCTTTGCTTTAAGCTACGACTTGTGCACGCACTGACATTTCACTGGATTTCCTCTACTGAATACCTTGGTTCCCCCCATTTTTTCTTTCTCCCTCCCCCAGATGGCTGCAGCCTGGGTAGCGCTGCGCACTCCGTCACTATTGCGCTCAGGCACTTCGCACTCGGGGTAGAACCCACCGCAGCCTATTGGGACTTTGACCTGCTGGGTGGACATGGTGGCTGGAGGGCAGAGGGCTGCCACATAACAGGCTCCGGTGGAAACACGACCACCATTCACTGCACCCATCTTAATAACTTTGCCGTGCTCATGGTGAGTAGTGTATGAGATGGCAGTGTCATTCATCTTAGCACCCTCCCCTTCCTATTCTACTTCTTCCACCCTATTATGGGTCGAAAAATATCCTTTCCCAATAAAGAATAGATGCAGTCACGTGCTTTTAAAGCTTTCGTGAAGAGGTCATTTCAAAGATTCGTCAAACGCGTGGAATATTTTTCATGTAGCGATGTATGCAAAAATGCTCGAATTATTTCGGAAATAAGCTGTTCCCCCCATACAGAGACCAGAAATAGAAGCGATGGTCTGAGAGGGAAGGAGCGACTTGTCAGGAGCTATTCGCCTCGGAGCACAAGTGGTGTTTTAATTGGTCGCAACCATCGCGCCGAGAGCAAATGTTGGACTATGAAGCCTCGCATGGTTCATTTGTGCCGCTCAAGTTGATCTCGACGCCGCCGAGATGCCTCCTCCAGAAGACATCATCCCCTTTTCACGCTGATTTCATGAGGATACCAAAGCGCGAGTGGCCGTCGCATCGCCGAGTCGCTCCATGCCCGGAGCCCCCTTTGCGCCTGGTCTGAGTATTTTGGTTTTTTTTCTCTCTTTTTTTTTTTTTTTTTTGGATGAAACGAAATCCTCCGGATGTTTACCGAAGAGTGGGATTCGTTAGACTGGGAGGTCAGTTCTCAGTGGAGCATGAAAAGTGATTTGCTTGAAACGCTTGTCGCTGCTTTCCAAGTTGGTGTTTACCTGCATATTTTATGAGGCTTGCTGGAAATAAGCTGGCTGAAAAAGACCGCATAGGAATGACAAAGTGTAGCCATACAGGCAGCGTGTGCGTGCCTGTGTGCGTGTGTGCTCTTGGGGTGTTCCGTGTGTGGGGTTGCGGGAGGGTGGGGGTTGGAGTGGTGTCCGCGGAGAATTCTAAACTGTTCGTAGGTGTCATAATGTAACTGTACTTGCGTTTTTTTCGCGGAAACGCCGGCTTGTGGAGGCGCGCAGTCAGCGTTGCACCTTGTGGTTGTCAGAAGGTGGCGTGATATAACGGGACGTTTGCCATTTTCTGGACTATAAATCAGGGATGTGATTTTTAGTGCACGTCTGTCGTGTTACAGGCATGCGTGTGCACATTGAAGGTCTGCCGGAAGCCTTTGCGCCTGGGATTGCGCGTCCGTGAATGCAGTCACCACACCCGCCTGCGTGGTCTCTGCAGTGCCTGCAAAAAAAGACCCCTGTTAACAGACCTGTGACATCACGCTCCCTTTGCGCTCAAAATCTTGTTGATATCAGTCTGCATTGCAACAACGATCGTTGTAATATCTTTATTATCTTGGTAGGCTTCTGCAAGCATCAAACCTGTTGCTTAATTGTGCCATGTCATGTCACGCTTAAATTGTTTTCCTAACAATTCCAGCCTCTGAGTCCTCAATTTTAAACAATTTATCACAAAATAGGTCCAGTGTGTCAAAGGGAATGAAGTCAACAGTCGGTTGCAGTGCTCCTCCAGCAAAATCAGGTAAACTTGCTGTAAAGTTAGCTCGATTGACAGTAAGGCAATAAGAAACGTGGCAGTGATTTATACCTCAAAGGCAGCCATTACATCACTTTCAAAATGTAGCTGGATCACCTTCTGTGTAAAATACCCATTGTTCCAAAGAGGGGCATGGGGCATTCCCTGTTTATGTTTTTTATGATTCTGATAATTTCATGTTGACCTCACATGGTCTACCTCTCTGTGATTGTGTGTGAGCTGGAGATTTCCAGTCACTTAAGGCATTACAAAAAGGACTGATTGATCTTTTTTGAGGCAAATAAAGTTACGGTCTTAAATATGTCTTCGTGTCCGCGTCAGAAAGAATAAAACAATGCCCACTTTCTTTCCACAATGGCAATTTTGAGCCAGCTAAATTCTAAATACCTCATTAAGGACGGTTTGTCTGTGCCTGCATAATTAGAATGAGGTTTTCTGAGTAACCTGTTACACAGATGGACCAATTATGTTCAACTGTAGGCCTCATTAGGACAACTTGCTCACATGTATTCTAAATATAATAACTGACCCCCTGAATTGCTATGAACAGAACTCTTCTGAATGTTGAAAATTTCAGCACCATAAACACTTTGTAACTCCCCACCCCCATTCTCCCCAGCCTCCCATGGCCTCTTCTGTCTGCAGAGAGGGCTGACTCACTCGTTTACAGCAATGCAGCCTCGTCATTTGTCTCCATAACTGTGGAAAACTTCTATGCACCCCACACCCCAACCAAAACACACCTTTTGGTGTGCATTCTGTATGTTAAAAAAAATTAATGAGAGTTGCACACATGTTGTATAAATTAGTGATTGCTTTTTATTAAGCAATATAATATCAGCAATGTGCCAGCTTCAACGACTGGTATTGAATCATAACTGAAAAGACTGGAATGTCCTTTGATGCGGTGGAATAGATAATTGCTGGTAACACTGGGATGGTAAGAGAAGAATAGGTAATCAGTTTCTTCTAGCGAGGATGAATCTTCTGGGAAGTCTTGTATGTAGTTAATTGCAAAGGTGTTTGATGGGTTTCATGGCTGTCAAGTTTTTCCACAAATCATCCTTTACGGACCTTGGGTAAAACACAAAAAAAACGGCCTTCCCTCAAGAGTTCATGATTTGTTTGCAGAGTTCTGGAGCTAGTTTTCATAAGTGGCCAACCGTGCGCATTTAGTTTTGGTCAACAGTGTTGCATTGTCACAGATGTCAGTCAAAAATGCCATTTATGTATCACACGATCTTTCGCAACAAAAAATGTTGTTTTAGGTACCAAGTAACATCCAGACAATAAGATAGTAATGATAATACTACATTAATATATAAGTCTATTGATCATTTGAGTGGCAGCTGCTCAGTTTGTAAGGACTTTGGCTTTGGAATTGGAAGATGTGTGTTTGAGTCCCAGTATGGAGAAGTTTGAAAAAATGGCAGCTGCTCAGTCTGTAAGGACTTTGGCTTTGGAATTGGAAGACGTGTGTTTGAGTCCCACTATGGTGAAGTGTGAAAAAATGGCAGGTACTTGCTGGAAAGATACTATTATCTTCTTGTTGGCTACTGTCAAGGTGCCCTTGAGCAACGTCAACAGGCCTTCGAATATCAAGGCTTCTTACGCGTTGACGCTCTGCATCATAATTCCGTCGTCTTGGCACTCTGCTTTTTCCTTGACAGTTGTGCCATACTGTCTGTGGTTCAATCAAATAATATATGTGGTGCTTCCAAATATTGTTCCCCAAACAGTACTCTTTAAAAAATGTATTTATTTATTTTTTTTGGGTGCAGCAAGTTGGAAGACCTGCAGTGGTTAAATGCTATAGGTCTACAAGGGTGAGTTGGCAATTGTACTTTTCAGCAATTGGACAGTTTCGCCTGGGACCACATTACTCGGTGTGCAGCTGGCCTAGGGCTCTAGTTAAATGTAGGGTAATAGCTCAAACAGTATCCCTGAGTCTTTTGTATAGATACTGTATAGCCGGGTTTCATCAACGAAATCATCTCAAGACTCAAATTAGAAATTTTGTTCTTTCCTGAAACACAGAATACAAAAACAATGTATTGCCATAACATATTTACTGCATATTAATGAATCATGAGAAAAATCAGATGGGTTTATTATGGCAAACATGAATCAAAAAGCCTTTGCTGCAAAATTAGGGAATGATACATGATCATCTGTATTTTACTGGTTTGACACTTTAAATTGCATTCATTTCACATGATGTAGTCGTACTTTGTAATAGTGTAGCACTGTACTGTATCTTCCTCAGGTGAAGAAGCCCTTGCAGGGCTTCTTTTAATCACCATACTATTGTACCACATCTGTTTGGGGAGTATCTATACTCACAAACAAATGTGTCGCATGCAAAATTAGCAAAGAGCTACAACACAATCTAAATCAGTAAAAATGATAAATCGAATCTCTCTTGGTCAACGTATCCATTACTGTTGAAAGTTTACAAATGATACTACCATAGTCACCAAAGAATTTGCTTAAGCAAGCTATGCTTTTTTTAAACATCAGATGTCATATCAAACAATTTTGCTTTTGTATCTATCAGTGTGATGTCGACTGATGCGCTCTTTTGCCATGTTAATACATTTTGTTCTAAAACTGCTAAATATAATGTTTCATTGTCTTGATTCCTCAAGGCATGATTTTTTTCCCTCCTACTTGTGTATGACACAACACTCACGCTTGTGTAGTTTTAATGAAGGAATTTATTATTACAGTTGAGTGTTTGATGAACGTGTCTTGGAGCACTTGAAAGAGCAAACGTCAACAATAATTGAAGCCACTAGTTAAAATATAGTATGCAAATGTGTCTCTTTTGACTTCACGTATTTGCATTACAAGAGAGAAGTTTGATGATCTTTTTTTTTAAATGCAGCTGTCATTCAGCTCATGCAACCAAAGTTCCTTACTTTTCAGTCTTTGAATTTTAAGTTTCACCTTTGTAATTATCCATTCATCTATTTTCTTAGCTGCTTATCCTCACGGGGGGTTGTGGGAGTGCTGGAGCCTATCACAGCTGTCAACGGTCAGGAGGCAGGGTATACCCTGAACTGGATGCCAGCCAATCGCAGGGCACATAGAGATGAACAGCCGCACACACAATCACACCTAGGGGCAATTTAGAGTGTCCAATTAATGTTGCATGTTTTGGGGATGTGGGAGGAAACCGGAGTGCCCGGAGAAAACCCACGCAGGCCCGTGGAGAACATACAAACGCCACACAGGCTGGTCTGGGATTGAACCTGGAACCTCAGAACTGTGAGGCCAACGCATTCCAGTTGATTCACTGTGCCGCCCCTTTGTAATTATAAATTCAAAATCCATTTCCTGAGATAAAATTAATTAAGCATATTAGGCATGCGCTGGCATGGTGGAACAGCTGGAAAGCGTTGGCCTTACAGTTCTGAGGACTAGGGTTCAATCCCAGCCTTCCCTGTGTGGAGTTTCATGTTCTGCCCGTGCCTGCCTGGGTTTTCTCCGGGCACCCCGGTTGTCTGTCTCCGTGTGCCCTGCAATTGGCTGGCAACCAGTTCATGGTGTACCCTGCCTCCTGCCTGTTGACAGCTGGGATAGGCTACAGCACTCCTGGAACCCTTGTGAGGATAAGCAGCTAAAAATGGGTGGATGGATGGATGGATATTAGGGAGGCAAGGAAACCTTGAATAGAAAAACGAAGGTTTAACAGTTAAAGAAAACTAAGATGTGAAGCACACTGAATTTGTTTGTCTCTCTAACCACATTGTAGTTGCTAAGACTGCTTGTGTGGCAATCAGCAGCTTGGACTCTAACAAGAAGGACATAGTCGTTTGTAAGGAGTTACTTTTGAATATAGACACACACTACTGTGGCCTTCCCCCACATTCTAAGAGAGATCTTGGTCCTGCACAGAAGGATGCAACCGAATCAAGATAACATCTTGTTTTGATTCTTCGGCGGATGAAACCATTCTATTGCGACTATCTTCATTTTAGAAACCCACTGTGACCAAAATGTTAAGCTTCTAAGTTTCATGTTCTTTTGTATTGGTAGTTGTTTATTGTAATTTATAAACAAGACTAACAGCAATCAAAACAACGTCTCATCCTCACGCTTTGCACTTGGCAGAGGTAATAAAGCGCAGGATAAAGGCAAACAATCATGGTAAACTCCCACATGGATACGATTGATTCTTTTTAGTATTTTAGGTGAATGTCTCTTTGTGTACTGGAAAATTGAATTATACTCTGCTGACTGAAAAGACTTTTTAGAGGACATGAGTAATCAGTTATTCACAATGTGTTTTGGTTGCTGCTAAGTGTTGGCACTATTTTACTGTGCTCTCACTTGCAATTGTTTCAAATGTGAGTAGGCACCCATGCAGCCTCCTCACTATCATCTGACTTAACCATTCACTAATCAGGCTTATAGCTGTGTGTTATGTCACGTCTACATGCAGCTTTTACAGCAGCTATGGCTCATTTATCTCAAACGGCTGCCTGCAGATGTGCTTTTGTGTGAAAGGTCAAGGGCTCGGCTCATCAACTAATCTCCAGAATCCTCCCAAAACAGATCACCCCTCTCCAATAACCACGTAGGAGTTGCAGAGAATTTATTTCCACAAGTAAAGAGGGTAGACCTCTCGCAACAATTCCTCTCAGCTATCATTGTTTGTAATATGGTTTTGTTTGGTTGAAAATATACACGTCTCATCGTACATGTGTTTAAATGCAGAGTAGATTGCTTTTTATATAATTAATTGTTATTCAAATGATGTACATTCCTCTGTTAGTGGATGAATAAGTGCAATTGTGCTGTGTATCGTATATGCGTATGTAGTGTGTGACAAAAATAGGAAATTTGTTTGTCAACTGTTTGACACAAATTATGAATAATCACTAAGAAATTCCCAATTGCTGTTGCTGAGAGGCCCACTCCTAATTTAAAATGTCTTGGCTGACCAGAATGTTAATGAAAAGTAATGTTGTAGACGCAATATGATTTTTTTTAACCCATTAATATTCTTGATTCTAGTTGTTGATTTTACATGGTGCTTTTAAGCCTTGGTCGAGGTCTGTGCTCTTTTAGTTGTCTGTTGCTTCTTGAACAGATATCTATACTAGATTTTGGAACCCAAGTCCGAGTACCATGGGGTCTGAATTGGATCATTTCCAAATTGTGTGGTAGTAATTGAACTTAAGATCTCAACATGGGCCAAAACAGTCCATCTTTATTCATTTTTAATAATGCAACATGATCATTTTCCACTTTCATTTAATTCATTCGTGCTTTATTTGAACTACAGATGGGATTGATGGACATTTAGGGAAACAGTAAGAGACAAGGTTCCAAAACAGGTTCCTTTCTGCCAGCCTCTGCCAAAAATACCACAAAGTAAATACCTTTAAATATATGTATCTAATGAGATATTGGCGGCACGGTGGATCAGCTGGAAAGCGTTGGCCTCACAGTTCTGAGGTCCTGGGTTCAATCCCAGACACACCTGTGTGGAGTTTGCATGTTCTCCTCGCGCCTGTGTGGGTTTTCTCCGGGCACTCCGGTTTCCTCCAACATCCCAAATACATGCAACATTAATTGGACGCTCTAAATTTCCCCTGTGATTGTGAGTACGACTGTCTCAATGTGCCCCGCGAAAGGGTGGCAACCAGTTCAGGGTGTACCCCGCCTCCTGCTGTTGACCACTGGGATAGGCTCCAGCTCTCCCCGCGACCGATGTGATGATAAGCGACAGATGGATGGATGGATTATGAGATATTGTTATTTTTTTTTTAACCAGCTACATCGGAGGGTCGAGGACAGAATTGGACAGTAAAATGCACTGGAAAGATAATAAGAATCAAAATGAATAACGTCTGTCTTGTATTTTTTAAGGCTTGATCTTTGATACACCTGTGGTATGGCATCCTGTCTGAGGTTCTGTAAATTTACAAAACACAAATCAATCAAACAATTGAATCAAAGAAAACTGTTGCAAACCTTACTACTGGGTCATGCTTGTTTGGTTGTCTGGGGCAGCAGTCGGTCCTCGATAAGAACTTGGATTTTGGAGCGAGAGAGTCATCGTGTCGATTTGTGGTGTGGTCTAAAATGTATAAATGGCTAGTTGTTGTTTTCTGCTTTTTAGCTGTTGTTGTGGTGCCCTTGAGCAAACCACTATTTCCAGATCCGAGCCTAAGTGGTGCACTACGGTTTGCATCTCTCCTTGCATGGCTGCATGTGTCTGGTTCTCTGCGTTGTGTGCAACACAAAATATACAACAGAGCACACAATGGATTTCCCTTGAGAAATTATAATGAGTATAATAAATAAATAAACATTTTATGTGGACATCCAGGGTCCAAAACAGTTGGAGGATGCCCGTTTGGATACAAAGTAGTTGTCCACAGCCATGCAATTATCGTTAATTGAGAGGTTTTCCAATACTTTGAGCAAAATAGGATAGAACGTACTCTTTCAGCACTGAACTATAAAATAAGTAATAATATGTACATATAAGCTGATGAGGAAGCGGCTAAATTCAATGATGTCCCCACACAGTGTTGAGCAAGCAACTTGGAAAATGTAGCTAAGTTACAAGCTAGTCTACAATAAATTAACAGAAAAATCAACTTTACCTGGGCGGCACGGTGGCTCAGCTGGTGCCTGCGTGGGTTTCCACCGGGCACTCCGGTTTCCTCCCACATTCCAAAAACATGCAACATTAATTGAACACTCTAAATTGCCCCCTAGGTGTGATTGTGAGTGCGTCTGTTTGTCTTAATGTGCCCTGCGATTGGCTGGCAACTAGTTCAGGGTGTACCCCGCCTTCTGCCCGTTGACAGCTGGGATAGGTTCCAGCATTCCCTGCGACCATCGTGAGGATAAGCAGTGAAGAAAATGGATGGATAAACCTTTCCCTGAAGCTACCAGCCTGATAAATATAGCTTGCAAAGCTACGATAAAATGACAAAAGCAGCAAAACAAAGCAACTTCAGTTGGATGGAGCCTACAAAAGAAATTATATTTTTAATGTTTTGTAATTCTTCTATTTAGGTAGAAATGAACGCTGAATTCTAAAATCTTTGGCTAATCATCCCTCCTATAATGTCACTACAATGTCAACGTTGAATGCAGTGACAGCACATTGTTGTTATTACCATATATCAAGGGTGTGAACCATACGAAACAAATATCTGTAATGTACGCATTACTGTTGCTGTCGTTCTTTATGAAATGTAGTTTTAATCAAGCCATCAAATATCCATCCATTTTTTACACCAGTTATCCTCACCAAGGTTGTGGGCTCGCTGGACCTTCTCAGCTAACTGCAGGCGAGAGGTGGGTATTGTACACCATGAGCTTGATGCCAGCCAATCGCAGGGCACATACAAACAACCAATTGCTCTCACATTCACATCTATGGGCAATTTACAGTCTTCAGTTTACCTGCCATGCATGATTTTGGGATATGGGAAGAAAACGCAGTGCCTGGAGAAAGACCACACATGTATAGGCAGAACATGCAATCTCCACATAAGGCGGGGATGGATTTGAACCCAAGTCAACAGAACTGGGAGGCGGATGTGGCTCTGTCAAATTCTTAATTTAATACACCACTGCAATTTTGTTTTGTAGAGAAAATAATTTGCACAAATAATATTTCTAAATAACAGTTATGCTTTTCTGCTTCATCTGTCTTTTTATGTTTTTCTCCAACATCCTGTCTAAATTCCCTGAATTTTTATTGTACTGCTGCCAAAACAGCTTTTGGTGTTTGTTGTTTTGTGATGACTAGTTTAGCTGGCTAGCAGCACGGCGGAGGAGCTGGAGAGTGTTGGCCTCTCAATTCTGAGGATCGGGGTTTAAATCCCAGCCCCGCCTGTGTGGACTTTGCATGTTCTCCCCGTACCTGCGTGGGTTTTCTACGGGCACTCCAGTTTCCTCCCACATCCCAAAAATATGCATTAAATGGAGACTCGAAAATTCCCCTAGGTGTGATTGTGAGTGAGGCTGTTTGTCTCGATGTGCCCTGAGATTGACTGGCAACCAGTTCAGGGTGTACCCCGCCTCCTGCCCGATGTCACCTGGGATTGGCTTCAGCACTTTGTGCAACTTTGTGAGGATAAGCGTCTTAGAAAATGGATGGATAGTTTAGCTGGCAAATGTTGTGTTAACTTTCGCACTTACTGTAGCTGTCGGTGTGTTCTTAAATCTCTGCTGTATGTCTTAGATGTCGACAGAAGTTCATTTTGTTGTTGCACACTAAACACTAGAAATCAGAATGTGTAAGGGTCCAGTGAGGGCTCGGCTAGTAGCATGAATTTGCCCATGGGGATTTGAGTGTACTGATTCCAGCGTACACTGAAAGAATCAGAAGTGTTGTACTAAGAACGTGGAAAAATAAAAAGTCTTGTTCTAGTTATACGCTCCCAATGGCTGACGTGTGAATTCTTCCTCGTGAAGAATACCACGTTTTTCATACCCTCAAAATGTCAAACCTAATAGGATTTACCAAATCTAAACACATCTGTCACATCCTCCTCTAAAATTTCATTCAGCTGTGCACTATTTCATACTCCTCAGCACAAATTATAGGAGCCAGCTACTAGGCCGGGCTTCAGCACGATAACAGATAGGTAATACATGACGTCACATAGAAGGTTTTGAAGTGCCTGGGAAAATGTAGCATCTGTGACAGCTACCACATGTGATCACGAAAGTAGCTTCACTTCAGGAAAGCTGCAGTATTCGCTGAAACGAGCAATGCTACAACCGTGGTACTGAGAAATGTCATTAAGCTAGTAGGGGCGCCACTTGTACATACTGCCATCTCACCAGCTGCTCCCCAGTCAGCTGTTTGAGCCCCCAGAGAAAGACTGGTAGACATTAGGCATACTGTGGAAACTGCCACCCCCCTCGCACCCCTATTTGGGTTTTCGTCACTAGCTTTTAATTGGGTTACTGTGTGCGTGTGTGCTGTAGTTCTCAGTTTGCACAATACAATCAAAACAAACACTTATTCTTTTTCTTTCAGCTTGTCCCGTTCGGGGTCGCCACAGCGTGTCACCTTTTCCCTCCCTCATGTAGTCCCTCACAACATCCATCAACCTTTTCATTGGTCTTCCTCTCGCTCTTTTGCCTGGCATCTCCATCCTCAGCAACCTTCTACCAATATACTCACTCTCTCTGTACATGTCCAAACCATCTAAGTCTGCACTCTCGAAGCTTGTCTCCAAAACATTCAACTTTGGCTGTCCCTCTAGTGAGCTCATTTCTAATCCTATCCAACCTGTTCACTCCAAGCGAGAACCTCAGCATTTTCATTTCTGCTACCTCCAGTTCTGCTTCCTGTTGTTTCTTCAATTTCATCGTCTCTAATCCGTACATCATGGCCGGCCTCACCCCTGTTTTATAGACTTGGCCCTTCATCCTAGCGGATACACTTCTGTCACATAGAACACCAGACACCTTCCGCCGACTGTTCCATCCCACTTGGACCCGTTCTTCACTTCCTTACCACACTCACCATTGCTCTGTATTGTTGAACCCAAGTATTTGAAGTCGTCCACCCTTGCTATCTCTTCTCCCTGGAGCTTCACTCTTCCTCCTCTGCCCCTCTCATTCACGCACATATATTCTGTTTTACTTTGGCTAATCCTCATTCCTCTCCTTTCCAGTGTGTACCTCCATCTTTCTAATTGTTCCTCCACCTGTTCCGTGCTTTCACTGCAGATCACAGTATCATCTGCGAACATTATGGTCCAAGGGGATTCCAGTCTAACCTCATTGGTCAGCCGAGCCATTATTACTGCAAACAGGAAGGCGCTCAGCGCGGAACCCTGATGCAGTCCCACATCCACCTTAAATTATTCTGATAATCAATCAAAACAAACACATTACACACAGTTAATATCCCCCTCTCACTAAAAACACAAAAGGCAGATAGGACTAATGGTGAGCCACATTTCCATAACAAACAATCATGATAACCATGATCTTTGGCATTGACCCGACAAATTGTTTGATAAAAGCTATTTCTTTGACATGGAGAGTCCTACATTTGTGTAATTTTTAATCAACTGTAAGGGTTAGAGAACTGTGACTGGTTGTTGGACTTTTAATTAGGGACAAGCTATTGATGCAATGTGGCTCCTTGTGCACTCCTACAAAGAAAATAGGGACAGTAGAAAATTAGTTACATAATTTCAAGTAGGGATGGTAATGTGACGGGCGCAAAGGGTAGCGTGATCTTTTCCACAAAGCCTACTAAGAGCCCGTCAAAAAAATTGTGTATATATATATATATATATATATATATATATATATATATAATATATATATATATATATATATATATATATATATATATACATATTCAATGTTTTACTCACATAAGTACATGTTATTCATTTTCAAGAGGAAATTCAATGGGACAGGTCTTTACCATTGATAAAAGTGTATGAAAATGCTGATGATATCACCAGAGAACACCACACAAATGTATCGCCGATCTCAAAGTCTGACACGATCACACATGATTTCACAAACGTGAAGAAAAGGAAACTTTTTGTTTTGGGCCGGTGTTTCCCGATGGTTGCCGGAGCCAGATGCTTTATAAAATGGCTTTGTCCTTACAAAACTACTTGCTTTGGAAAATACTTCTTGCAATCTAGGAACCCACTTTTATTACCACCACCACCTCCCCACCTCAAAAAAAAAAAAAAGCACAAGATATGCTCATTTTTATTTCCCGTTTACTTACATCTTGATTGGCTCTATTCAGTTTCAGGTTATAATTCATGGTGTCATGATTCAGAAGAGGGCTCTTCCGTAAACACGTGAAGACTTTTTGTTGTAAATAATAATAATAATAAAAACAGAATAATTATTTTGATCAAATATTGTGTAATGTGACAGGCAAGTAATGGAAATCGCAATCGTAAGCATTTCAGAATTAATAAGTATGGTAGAAGTCATCTAAGTTGTCCTCCAGGTGCCCCCCGAACTGGCACTGTCTGGTCTTCTCGCCTGCTTCTTCCTCTTTTCTGGTGAAATCTGTTTCCTGCTAATACTGCTAAATAAGCTCTTTTATTATATTTGTTCAGCAAAAAAAAAAAAATTATCACGAAGCAAATGTATAATAACTGATTTTCACAATTTTTCCAACACAAACACAATGTCAATTAACTGGATTGCAATTGCATGAGGATTAGAGACAATTATTTTTGATTGATCTTGCTTTATGAGTTAGCAGCAAGATAAATCACAATGAATTGGGCATTAAAGGGCCACTGACACCTAAAACATAAAATTTGTTTTTAACCAAAAATGGACCCATCAGTTTTTTCACAGCAAGTCAGAATGTTACCGTATATCGTTTTTTTCATCTGCCGCCAAGGAAAGTCTCTCTAGGATTTTGTGTTGAGGAGGAACAAAGAAGTGATGTTTTTTGCAATAGTGGGGTCGAGTGTTTATATTGGTTTATACCAATTTTACCAGCGAGAAATTATCTGTTGTTTTCAGTGTGTGTCATGATCCTGGATTCCAGCCAGGGCTGGGCGTGGCCGTCTAATCGGAAGGGTCACACCTGCGCCTCATGACCTCCGATTAGACCCAGTACATATAGGACCCGGGGGACGACAGAGACTCTGCTAGATCGTTGCCTCTCATGCCTCGTTCCCGCACTACCGTACTCCTGACGTCTACCTCCCGTGTACCGACCAACGCCTGTCTCCCGACCCACCCCGTAAGCCTGCCGTTACTGATCTTGCTGCTTGTTTGGACTGACTCCCTGGTAACCGACATTGGAACGAATAAAGGCTTATTCCGCACTGCTTACCTCTCACCTGAGTCGTGCATTTGGGTCCACCCCCGAGTCTCGTCCGTGACAGAACGATCTAGCCAAGAACATGGACCCACCCGACTCTGAAGCCATTCGCCGTGCGCTGCAAGTGGAGGGCAAACGCCTGGGTGAGCAAGAGGCTGCTCTCCAGGGTATGACTCACCAGATCCAGGAGCTCTGCACCCAGCTGCAACCGTGGCTAGCCTCCCAAGCTAGCGCGGCCGCTCCTGTGCCTCCCCGTGCCACCATCACTCCGCTCTCTCGACCAGAGCGGTTCTCAGGCGACTCCGGTAACGTCAAGCCCTTCCTGGCGCAGTGCGATCTCCACTTTGAGCTGCAAGCTTCCGCTTTTCCCACGGACCGCTCCCGGATCGCCTTCGTCATTTCCCACATGACAGGGAGGGCGGAGGCATGCGCCACCACCGAGTGGAGCCGTAACTCGGAGACCTGCCACTCATGGGCGAGCTTCGTCTGCGCGCTCACCCAGGTGTTCCAGTATGCAGCTCCGGAACGCCAGGTGGCGTCGTCACTCATGACAATTCGCCAGGGGCGTCGCCGCATGTCCGTCTACGCCATCGAGTTCCGGATTCGGGCTGCCGAGAGCCGCTGGAATGAGGAAGCCCTCCATGACGCGTTTTACGAGGGACTGTCCCCACAAATCCGTGGTCACCTCGTGGCCATGGATCTTCCGCCTTCGCTTAACTCCCTCATCGCATTGGCCCTCAAGGTGGACCAGCGCCTCACCATGCAGAGACAGATGGAGGGCCTGAGGGAGGAGGAGAGGGAGAGTCGCAGTCTGGTTGTTTCCGCTTCCCGGCCACCCGTGTTGTCAGCTTCACCGGAAGCCATGCAAGTGGAGGGGCTTGGCAGCTCAGCGGAGGAGCGCTTACGTCGGCGACGAGAGGGACGCTGTTTTTACTGCGGGCGTTTGGGACACTTGATCGACCACTGCCCGACTCGACCAGGGCATTCTGACATCAGGATCGCTACTCCGGTGAGTGTGCGGTACACCGCGACGGGGTCAGGGAGGTCCCTTCTTCACCTCACCTTGGGAACGGAATCCCGTTCATGCTCTGTGACGGCTTTCATAGATTCTGGGTCGGAAGCAAACCTGATAAATCCCCGCGTGGTCGAGGAGCTGGGGGCGGCAACCTTCCCCACGCAACGGTTTCGTCACGCCTATGCCGCCAACGGCAAGTTCCTTTGTCGGGTTAGACATCGTACTCAGACGCTACGTATGAGCTTTCCGGACGCTCACTCGGAGCGAATTAGCTTTCATGTCTTCGACGCACGTAGTAGCGACATCATCTTGGGCAGTCCGTGGCTCAAAGAACATAATCCGCACATAGATTGGACCACGGGTCCGATCAAGACTTGGGGAGAGGACTGTCTCAGTCGCTGTGTCGCTGTCCGGAGAGACAGGGGTATTCAAGTTGCGCCGGTTCGGCTAACAGAACCTAGTACCGCCCTGGACCTGACCGCAGTGCCCTCCTGCTACCATGACCTACGGGAGGTCTTCTCTGAATCTAAAGCAAAGTCTCTGCCGCCACATCGGTCATACGACTGCACGATTGAACTCCTGCCAGGCACCTCTCCTCCCAGAGGGAAACTGTTCTCTTTAACCGGACCAGAGCATCAAGCCATGAGGGACTACATCGAGGACTCGCTGGCAGCCGGACTCATTTGCTCCTCATCCTCACCAGCCGGTGCGGGGTTTTTTTTTTGTCAAGAAGAAGGACTCCACGCTGCGACCCTGCATCGACTACCGAGGCCTGAACGACATCACAGTCAAGAACAGGTACCCTTTGCCGCTTATCTCCACAGCATTCGAACTCCTCCAGGGAGCCCGGATCTTCACCAAGCTCGGCTTGCGCAGCGCTTACCATCTGGTGCGGATTCGGGAAGGGGATGAGTGGAAGACGGCGTTCAACACCCCCACAGGGCACTATGAGTATCTGGTGATGCCCTTCGGACTGACAAACGCTCCGGCCGTCTTTCAGAACTTCATTAACGACGTGCTTCGGGAGTTCCTGAACAGATCTGTCTTTGTTTATCTGGATGATATTCTCATCTTTTCAGCAGACCTAACCTCTCACATTCAACAAGTCAGAGAGGTGCTCCGGCGTCTGCAGCAGCACCAATTATACGTGAATATGGAGAAGTGTGAGTTCCATTGGGCATCCGTGTCCTTCCTGGGCTTCGTCCTGGCTGAGGGAGAGATACGGATGGATCCCGGGAAGGTCGACGCGGTGCTGCGGTGGCCTACCCCCACCAACAGGAGGGAGGTACAGAGGTTTCTGGGATTTGCCAATTTCTATAGGAAATTCATAAGGAACTTCAGTTCCGTGGCCGTTCCTCTGCATTCGCTCACCTCGCCACATACCCTCTTCGACTGGTCCAGGACCTGCCAGGAGGCCTTCAGCAGGCTCAAGGCAAGTTTCACTACTGCGCCCGTTCTCATTATTCCGGACCCAGATAACCAGTTTGTGGTGGAGGTGGATGCATCGAATTCAGGAATCGGAGCAGTCTTGTCGCAGAGGAGTCCCAGGGATGGAAGGATCCACCCGTGCGCGTTCCTGTCTAGAAAGTTGACCCCGGCAGAGAGGAACTACGACGTGGGAGATAGGGAACTGCTGGCGGTCGAGAGCGCGTTGGAGGAGTGGCGGCACTGGCTGGAGGGCTCGCAAGTACCGTTCATGGTCTTCACGGACCATAAGAACCTTGAATACCTGAAGTCTGCGAAGAGGTTAAACGCCCGTCAGGCCAGGTGGGCCCTATTTTTCACCCGCTTCCACTTTAAGGTGTGTTTCCGCCCAGGCTCCAAAAACGGCAAGCCGGATGCACTCTCGCGGATCCACGAGGGAGGGCGCACGGATTCAGACGCCGCTACTATCCTGCCAGCGGGGTGCTTCGTGGCCGGTTTCACCTGGGCGATCGAGTCGCGGGTGAAGGAGGCTCTGGGAGAGACACCGTCACCCGCGGATTGTCCGTCGGGCCGCCTGTTCGTCATCCCATCTCTGCGGGGGGAGACGTCATCAACTGGGCCCATACCAACAAGACGGTCTGCCACCCGGGTATGGCGAAGACACGTTCAGTGGTCGAACAAAGGTTCTGGTGGCCTAACCTCAGCAAGGACGTAAGGGAGTTCGTCAACGCCTGCCCGGTGTGTGCTGCCAATAAGACTTCCCGCCTACGGCCTGTTGGTGAGTTGCAACCCCTGTCCATCCCCTTTCGTCCGTGGTCACACATCGCGCTGGACTTCGTCACCGGCCTGCCGCCGTCTCAAGGGAACACAGTGGTGCTGTCCATAGTGGACCGTTTTTCCAAAATGGTTCACTTCGTGCCGCTTCCGAAGATCCCGTCGGCCAAGCAGACAGCCCAGTTGGTATTAGACGAGGTCGTCCGTTACCACGGCCTACCCCAGGACATTGTTTCGGACAGGGGTCCGCAATTCAGCGCCCGTTTCTGGAAGGAGTTCTGCAACCTCATCGGCGCTTCAGCAAGTCGGACATCGGGTCATCACCCAGAGTCTAACGGCCAGACTGAGAGGATTAACCAGGAATTAGAGACCGGTCTTCGATGTCTGGCATCCAGGGACCAGAGCACGTGGAGCCAGCACATCAAGTGGGTGGAGTATGCCCACAATTCTCTACCCTCCGCTTCAACGGGTATGGCTCCACTCCATGTCCTGCATGGGTATCCTCCGTCCCTGTTTCCTCCACTGGTCACAGAATCCACAGTTCCGTCGGCCCTGGCCGTGGTGCGACGCTGCAAACGGACCTGGGAAGCAGCTCGGAGGACACTGCTGCGCATGAGCAGCGCCTACAAGGCCGCAGCAGACCGCAAGAGGAGGGCCGCACCAGAGCTCAGAGTGGGACAGCGAGTGTGGCTCTCCACCAAAGATCTCCCGCTGCGGACGGAATCCCGCAAACTTGCTCCCAGGTTCGTTGGCCCGTTCCCTGTTTCCAAGGTTATTAACCCGGTCGCCGTCTCGCTCAAACTGCCCAGGTCGATGAAGGTGCACCCTACGTTCCACGTCAGCAGACTTCGCCCGAATCGCACGTCGTCGCTGGCTCCTCCGCTCAAGTCCCCCCCGCCCCCCCGCATGGTCGACGGTGGGTTGATGTACACCGTGCGCCGGTTGCTGTCTTCCCGCCGCAGAGGGAGGGGGGTCCAGTACCTGGTGGACTGGGAGGGATATGGCCCGGAGGAGCGCTCTTGGATCCCCTCCCTCATCAGGGACTTTCACGCGGCTCACCCTGATGCGCCTGGGCCGTCCAGAGCCGGCCGTTGAGGGGGGGGGTACTGTCATGATCCTGGATTCCAGCCAGGGCTGGGCGTGGCCGTCTAATCGGAAGGGTCACACCTGCGCCTCATGACCTCCGATTAGACCCAGTACATATAGGACCCGGGGGACGACAGAGACTCTGCTAGATCGTTGCCTCTCATGCCTCGTTCCCGCACTACCGTACTCCTGACGTCTACCTCCCGTGTACCGACCAACGCCTGTCTCCCGACCCACCCCGTAAGCCTGCCGTTACTGATCTTGCTGCTTGTTTGGACTGACTCCCTGGTAACCGACATTGGAACGAATAAAGGCTTATTCCGCACTGCTTACCTCTCACCTGATTCGTGCATTTGGGTCCACCCCCGAGTCTCGTCCGTGACAGTGTGTTAGCCAAAATGCCGGTTCATTGTATTGCCGGATTTTGCTCAAACACTTGGGAGGATGGATTCACTCATCACACTTTTCCAAAACACCTGGTTCGTCGAGAAAAATGGATTGTGGATTCTAAATTACAGGTAAGTGCGTCTAGAGCTATTAAAAAAAAATAATTGTGGGGGACTAATTTGTCTCATAGTTTATACCATGTTACTTGCAAATTTAGAATAAATCCCCTTGGTCAAACTGGCAAAATATAACAAAGCACTTGTTTCGCGTTTAACACAATTTAATCACACACAATACAATACAAAACAAAATCAACAAAATAGAAGTACAAAGACAGTTTAGTAGCGTGTAACACATGCTAACTAGTTAGCTAGACATATAGTCACCAAACTCAGAAAACCTCTCCGAAAACAGAAATAATGAAAAACTCTGTCCGCGTCCAATGGCATAATCTTTCTCTCAGAATGTAAAAAAAGGTCCGCGTCATGAAAAAACTTCATAAAGTACATCAAGTATCTAAGTCAGGGATGCTAAATGTGTCGATGTGCACAGGCCAATGTTGTTGTTGCTCGCCGGAAGCCGGTGTTAGCCCCGACACAGACTTGCGGAGGTGGATCGGGCGGGGAGATGGTTTGGTTGCGTGCGGAGAGGAGAAAGGAGCTCTCCCCCCACCGGCCACTGGTGTCTGGGCACCCCTGAAGTAGTTACTTTGCCCGGCATGGGTCCTCCTAAATACACTACATATACAAGACTTGTAAAAGAGTTGGGAAATTGAACAATTATAGGCCTGTCATTTTGAATATTTCATTGGGTTCCTCTTCCGTCTGTCAGGGAGTCTGTTGTTCGTTAGAGGTGATCGCATTTCATCTAAATAGGGCTCGAGATGATGGGGTAATGTTGCCCCAGTCACTTCACTCAATTCTGAGATGTCGATACTCGAAATAAGCTTCAGTCTCAGAAGGGGCGTCAGAAAAATCAAAAAATCTCTCTTGTTCATCTCCCATAGCAGGTGGCACAGCTTGTTTTCAATGGCAACTGTCCCAGTGTGACATCTGCAAATGACGCAATACGGCTACCACTGGGATGTCGAGTGAGACTTCAGCAACTTTACGCATTAATGACATGCTCTGCTCGTTATTGGTTTTTTCATATAGACATTGACACGAAAAATATATGTAGTTTCAATAACAACATCTATTTTAAAATTTGGCAGTCAGTGGCACTTTAAGGATTGTGGCTAAATATAACGTGAAGGACTTAACAAATGAGTGCAAGAAAATGACATTCATGTTTGAGTTGTACAAGATGGCGACAAAGTAAAACTGTAACAGCCTTTATGCAGAATTTTAAAAAAAGAACTATAAGGTGTTTATGTCTTATCCGGACAAGACAAAGTCTCTGTGCTGCTGCATACATGATACAACACAGGACTTAAATAAAATAATCCCATGCAACCATTTGAATTTGAGTCACACCATCCTATTTTGGCTTTTTATGCTCACATTATTTGACGACTGTCCTTGTTGCTATTTCCAGGCTGTAAAGGTCCCTCAGACCTTAAAGCTGTGCCATTAAATTTCACTTGACTTTGCATTAAACACCAAAACTGTTGTTTTATGTGTCGAATCCTTAAGCCTCTCATCTCATTTCATGCCTTAGCTGTTGTCCAAAGAGTTGATATTTGCTTGGTGCTATTTAATAGTGCAGGTTTATAGAGGGATGTGAATATTGAGAAATGTTAATTAAAAATGGAATGCAGCCCTATGGGGGCACAAACCAGTGCAATCTGTAGGCCGGTCCCAAGCCCGGATAAATGCAGAGGGTTGCGTCAGGAAGGGCATCCGGCGTAAAAACTGTGCCAAACAAATATGAGCGTTCATCTAAAGAATCCCATACCGGATCGGTCGTGGCCCGGGTTAACAACGCCCGCCCCCGGCACTGCTAACCTGCAGGGCGTCGGTGGAAATTCAGCTACTGTGGGTCGAAGACAAAGAAGAGGAGGAAACCGGATCCAGCGTCAGAAGAAAAAGAGGAATGCACAGAGCCTACAACTGAGTGTAGGGACTTTGAATGTTGGGACTATGACAGGAAAAGCACAGGAGTTGGTTGACATGATGATTAGGAGAAAGGTTGATATTCTGTGCATCCAAGAGAGCAGGTGGAAAGGTAGTAAGGCTAGAAGTTTGGGAGCAGGGTTTAAATTATTCTACCATGGAGTAGATGGGAAGAGAAATGGAGTAGGGGTTATTTTAAAGGAAGAGCTGGCTAAGAATGTCTTGGAGGTGAAAAGAGTATCAGATCGAGTGATGAGACTAAAATTTGAAATTGAGGGTGTTATGTATAATGTGGTTAGCGGCTATGCACCACAGGTAGGATGTGACCTAGAGTTGAAAGAGAAATTCTGGAAGGAACTAGATGAAGTAGTTCTGAGCATCCCAGACAGCGAGAGAGTTGTGATTGGTGCAGATTGTAATGGACATATTGGTAAAGGAAACAGGGGCGATGAAGAAGTGATGGGTAAGTACGGCATCCAGGAAAGGAACTTTGAAGGGCAGATGGTGGTGGACTTTGCAAAAAGGATGGAGATGGCTGTAGTGAACACTTATTTCCAGAAGAGGGAGGAACATATAGTGACCTACAAGAGCGGAGGTAGAACCACGCAGGTAGATTATATTTTGTGCAGACGATGTAATCTGAAGGAGGTTACTGACTGTAAAGTAGTGGTAGGGGAGAGTGTAGCTCGACAGCATAGGATGGTAGTATGTAGGATGATTCTGGTGGTGGGTAGGAAGATTAAGAAGACAAAGGTAGAGCAGAGAACCATGTGGTGGAAGCTGAAAAAGGAAGAATGTTGTGCAGCCTTCCGGAAAGAGGTGAGACAGGCTCTCGATGGACAACCGAAGCTCCCGGAAGACTGGACGACGACAGCCAAGGTGATCAGAGAGACAGGCAGGAGAGTACTTGGTGTGTCATCTGGTAGGAAAGGGGAGAAGGAGACTTGGTGGTGGAACCCCAAAATACAGGGAGTCATACAAGGAAAGAGATTAGCGAAGAAGAAGTGGGATACTGAGAGGACTGAGGAGAGGCGAAAGGAGTACATCGAGATGCGACGTAGGGCAAAGGTAGAGGTGGCAAAGGCTAAACAAGAGGCATATGAAGACATGTACAACAGGTTGGACACGAAAGAAGGAGAAAAGGATCTCTACAGGTTGGCCAGACAGAGGGATAGAAAGGGGAGGATGTGCAGCAGGTCAGGGTGATTAAGGATAGAGATGGAAATGTGTTGACTGGTGCCGGTAGTGTACTAAATAGATGGAAAGAATACTTTGAGAAGTTGATGAATGAAGAAAATGAGAGAGAAGGAAGAGTTGAAGAGGCAAGAGTGAAGGACCAGGAAGTGGAAATGATTACTAAGGGGGAAGTCAGAAAGGCACTACAAAGGATGAAAACTGGAAAGGCAGTTGGTCCTGATGACATACCGGTAGAGGTATGGAAGCAATTTGGAGAGATGGCTGTGGAGTTTTTGACCAACTTATTCAACAGAATACTAGCGGGCGAAAAGATGCCTGAAGAATGGAGGAAAAGTGTTCTAGTTCCCATTTTTAAGAACAAAGGGGATGTTCAGAGCTGTGGGAACTATAGAGGAATAAAGTTGATGAGCCACACAATGAAGTTATGGGAAAGAGTAGTGGAGGCTAGACTCAGGACAGAAGTAAGTATCTGCGAGCAACAGTATGGTTTCATGCCTAGAAAGAGTACCACAGATGCATTATTTGCCTTGAGGATGCTCGTGGAAAAGTACAGAGAAGGTCAGAAGGAGCTACATTGCGTCTTTGTGGATCTAGAGAAAGCCTATGACAGAGTACCAAGAGAGGAACTGTGGTACTGCATGCGTAAGTCTGGTGTGGCAGAGAAGTATGTTAAAATAGTACAGGACATGTATGATGGCAGCAGAACAATGGTGAGGTGTGCCTTAGGTGTGACAGAGGAATTTAAGGTGGAGGTGGGACTGCATCAGGGATCAGCTCTGAGCCCCTTCCTGTTTGCAGTGGTAATGGATAGGCTGACAGATGAGGTTAGACTGGAATCCCCTTGGACCATGATGTTCGCAGATGATATTGTCATGTGCAGTGAAAGCAGGGAGCATGCAGAGGAACAATTGGAAAGATGGAGACATGCACTGGAAAGGAGAGGATTGAAGATTAGCCGAAGTAAAACAGAATATATGTGCGTGAATGAGAAAAGTGGAGGGGGAAGAGTGAGGCTACAGGGAGAAGAGATAGCGAGGGTCGACGACTTCAAATACTTGGGGTCAACAATCCAGAGCAATGGAGAGTGTGGTCAGGAAGTGAAGAAACGGGTCCAAGCAGGTTGGAACAGCTGGCGAAAGGTGTCTGGTGTGTTATGTGACAGAAGAGTGTCTGCTAGGATGAAGGGCAAAGTTTACAAAACAGTGGTGAGGCCGGCCATGATGTACGGATTAGAGACAGTGGCACTGAAGAAACAACAGGAATCTGAACTGGAGGTGGCAGAAATGAAGATGTTGAGGTTCTCGCTCGGAGTGACCAGGTTGGATAGGATTAGAAATGAGCTCATTAGAGGGACAGCCAAAGCTGGATGTTTTGGAGACAAGATTCGAGAGAGCAGACTTCGATGGTTTGGACATGTTCAGAGGCGAGAGAGTGAGTATATTGGTAGAAGGATGCTGAGGATGGAGCTCCTAGGCAAAAGAGCGAGAGGAAGACCAAAGAGAAGGTTTATGGATGTGGTGAGGGAAGACATGAGGGCAGTTGGGGTTAGAGAGGAAGATGCAGGAGATAGGCTAAGATGGCAAAAGATGACACGCTGTGGCGACCCCTAACGGGACAAGCCGAAAGGAAAAGAAGAAGTTAATTAAAAATGGTATTGAATAAATATTTGGCAGATCTCTTGCTAAACAGGTGACTTCATTCGCCTCAAACCAATGCAGCATAATTATTTCATTCTCTTTAAGTGAGGTGCAATAATGGTCTTGCATGTATGGAGAGAACGACATGTGTGCCAATGGAGCATTGCTGCTTGGCCGATATAGCAAAAGACATGTAAACAGCTGGTGGTAACCACGGGCAACTTAAATATTTCCGCAGACCTCATGAACGCATTCACCCATGATCATTCATGCATGCGTCTCCCTCAAAGTTGCATGCTGACCAATGGGGCAAATTATTTTAAAAAAGGGCTAATAATAAGAATACGTTAAGTATACTGCTTTCTACAATGGTCCACGTCCGCTGTACCTATGATCCAGCCTGATTGATGTCCTAAGAGCTTGTGCATCATCTGCAACCTCTAAAAGGAGGCTGGCTAAACCTGGTTTTGGTACTTTAGTTGACCAATATAACCCAGCAAATTTTGAAATGGGACCTTTGCACTGATGTGGGTGTCACCAAAGCTGACTTCAATCTTCTCCAATCACTATCTCCCCTTTAAACATGGCACAAATAGTCTCACATGGTGACTTCAGATATACACTACAGGTTTCAGCGACCCTTGCAAGACTGGACGATTGACTGTTAGTAATATACCCTGAGTAAATACAGAATAAGCTGGTGAAAACTTGCTTTAAATGTGTCCACAGACCTCAACAAGCTCCAGTATATCAACGATTATTTGTCCCAAAAAATTTTAAAAAATATTAAAATGATGATAAAAATGCTAATGTATTCAATGATTAAGAGGTTTGGATAGCCACAGTTGAAAAAAAATCGGTTATCCACCACACACCCCCATGAACTTTGCGAGTCTGTCTCCCTGAATGTAAACCAATCAGTTTCACCAAAATTGCACCACAATGTAGTCACGGTATTAGCGGGTCTAAATTTAGATGGGCTCTCACACAACAAGTCTCACTCTACCAAGCACATCTGCAAGGGGACATTCTCACTGTGGTGACACTCTCAAGTTTGGCACAGACAGGTCTGGCAACGTAAAGAGCATCTTTTGCTTGCAAAAATATAAAGACGCATTACTGGAAATAAAACCTTCCTCAAGAGGGGTTGCGTCAGAAAGGGCATCCAGCGTAAAACCTGTGCCAAACAAATATGAGCGTTCATCTGAGAGGTCACGCTGTGGTGACCCCTAACGAGCTAACCTGAAATAAACTTTTACTGAAAATAAAACCCTCAGCCACCAAAATGTCATATGCTCCTGGAGGAAACCAAAGGATGTCCACCCCCACTACACAGATGCTGTACGCCTTGGCGCAGCCTGCTTTGCCAAATAAGCAAACACGAGCCTTGACCTGGCATGAATATCAAGATGAGCACCATTTGTGCTCTGGCGCATATTGCACAGTCAACAAATATAGACCTCAAGGTCTTTTGGAATCTGTTACATTTGTCTGACAACTAAGATTACTACTGTATTTTTCAGACAAAAAGTGCCCTTAAAATTCTTGAATCTTTTCAAAAATCAAGTGGGCCTTATATATTAATTGTGGTTGTGCTTACTGACTTCGAATGGATCCTCAAATCTCTCAAATGACTTTGGTAATCTAAGAAAGCGCACTGCTTGATGGCTTGTTTTAGCATTTCGGCTACCAAGTCAGGAGCCTCGTGGAGTAATACATACTGTGCTTCAACATTATATTATGGTGTGTAAGGACCCCAAAATGTTGCATCTAAAGAGACATGTATTCAAAGTAGATTTCATACTTGTCATTTTCAAAAGGAAGACTTTACAAAAGGAAAGTTTCATCACGGCTAACACAAAGTGTTGAATAGGCAAGGAGAAGATGAATGAAAGGAAGTTTACATCAAGAGAGCAATTTACTTTTTCCACAAATCTCCGTCCCTGTGGATCTGCAACTCCATGCATAGCCATTTCCCATGATTCTTGGTTGATTAACCAAAAAACCGTTCGAAATTCTTGTCAACAGGTTGCTCAAAGTTAAATTGTGAGGTGTGTGGGACAATTTTATGACAGAAGGCGAACACGCATTCACCAAGACAGGGAGAAAATCTTGAACGAGTTATGCGACTATCTGGCAATGAATCTGGATGTCTGCTACGGTATGCATTTGTCTGAAGTGTCGTTCAATCCTTCATGAAGGCAGGAATAATCACTGAACAGCTACATATCAGCAACGAGACTGACTCGGAAAAGTATAAGAGGGTCCTGGACATTCTTGATGGTCAAATCGCCCAACCGTTAAACTCAGATACTGAAGATGAATTAAGTATTTGATGGAAGAGGAATAAACTGAAAAAGTGACTATTGTTTTGTATTTCGCGTTACAACTGAGCAATGTTGAGTTTTTGTGAATGAGATGAATAAAGTTTGACTTATCTGATTATTTTATTTCAATTAGTCCACTTTACTATAATCCGTGCACCTTTCAGTCAGAAAAAAATGATACTAAGATAACAGTTTTTATATGTTCTCATTGGCCCTGCCCAATGAATCATATTCAATCATCAAAGGTCTTAAATATTAATGTCTATCATCACCTAAAAAGTGAGTTCAACAAAGTGGTCCTATTTCCTGACCTAGATAAGGTTCCTGAAACACTTGTTTAGAAGTTTTATTTGTTTTGTTGTTTGTTTTGTTTTGTTTCGTTTTAATTGTTTTCCTTACTAATGATCATGACATTAATCAACATTTATTTTAGTTTCCAATTTGGACAGCTTTAATACATTCTTGTGTTGAAAAGCATCAGCCATGTCACTCCACTCTTTTACTGCATTCACCTCGAGTGACTGACATTAGTGTTATATAGTACTGTCTTCTTCTTCTTCTTTTCCTTTTTGCTTGTCCCATTAGGGGTCGCCACAGCGTGTCATCTTTTTTCATCCAAGCCTATCTCGTGCATCCTCCTCTCTAACACCCACTGCCCTCATGTCCTCCCTCACAACATCCATCAAACTTTTCTTTGGTCTTCCTCTCGCTCTTTTGCCTGGCAGCTCCATCCTCAGCACCCTTCGACCAATATATTCACTCTCTCGCCTCTGCACATGTCCAAACCATCTAAGTCTGCTGTTACTGTACATTCCAGCCACCTTGGCTTTTCGTGGATCTGTTTTCACAGCTCAAACATAGTTATGTTTTGGCATATGAAATGCTATATGTAGTAACATCCATTTGCCCTGGTCATAATAGTGTTATTTTATTGATCGTTGTGCTGGCCGTAGTTTAATTGAATTCAGCAGACGCACACAGTGTTTGAGAGCCAAGAGATGGGCTTGATTATTTTTTTTTAATTTTGAAGCTGAATTTGAAATATGTTAATTTTACATATTTTTTTTCCCCCATTCATTTCTTCTTCATCACTTCTTCTTCTGGAGTTCAGTTCAGCGTGTACCCTGCCTTTTGTCTCTCCTGTCCCAGTACGCTGGTATAGGCTCCAGCAGACCTTAGTGAAGATAAATGGTAAATGGTATGGAAAATGGATGGCTGGACTTAGTTGCGACTTACATCTAATGTAGGTGACTTACTCCCAGAACATGAACACCTCCAAATTTGAGACCATGGTCCTCAGTCAGAAAAGGATAGCGTGCCAACTCCTAGTCAGGGATTAAATCATGCCCCGAGTGGAGGAGTTCAAGTATCTTGGTTCTTGTTCTGGAGTGAGGGAAGAATGGAACGGAAGATCGAAAGACAGCTCTGCAGTGATGTGGATTTTGTATCGGTCCATTGTGGTAAAGGAGGAGCTAAGACAAAACCTGAAGCTCTCAATTTACCAGTCAATCTATGTTCCTACCCTCACCTATGGTCACGAGCTGTGGGTAATGAACAAAATAACCATATTCAAGATACAAGCGGCCGAGATGAGTTTCTTCCACAGGATGTCCGGGCTCTCCCTTAAAGATCGGTCATTCGGGAGGATCTCAGAGTCACTGCTCTTCTGCATTGAGGAGAGCCAGATTTGATGGCATCTGATTAGGAGACAGCCATGGTGAGGTGTTCTGGGCACATCCCACCCGAAATAGACCCAGGGGATAACCCAAGACATGCTGGAGAGACTACGTCTCTCAGGCGCCCGTGGAACATCTTGGGATCCCCCCCGGAAGAGCTGGATGAAGTGGCTGGGGAAGGGGAAGTCTGGGCATCTCTGCTATGGCTCCTGCCCCCGTGACCTGACCTTGGATAAGCAGTAGAAAATTTATGGATGGATGGACTCACTCCCACCTCATGCTATTTGGTGAACGTACTGAAGGGAATGACTTCATCAACTGATTCATTTCTTAGCTCAGTAAAGGGGGGGGGGGTTGCCTGGGACGGTTGGGTGGGTGAGGTGGCATTGGGTCCCTGTGGCCTCCACTGTATAGCTAGTTGTCAGGTCCTGTCGGTTGGGCTGGTGGACCGCTCTGGGTCCCTCGGTGTGGGATGTGTCCCGTTCACTGGGCGTCTCTCTGGTGGACTCCTGGGTCTGATGCTGCCCTCCGATTGATTGGGTGGGGTCCACGGCCTCCACAGTGTAGGCACACCAATTACAGGACATATCTGTCAGTCTCTGTGCATGCCAAACGCTATCATCTCACTTGCATGTGTCCGGAGCCACACACCCCTGGGACTCTTTTGAAGGGTGGGGACCACTTCCTTTTTCAATAAATAACTCATTGATATGTTAATTGTTTGGGTATCTCTTCACTCACACTCTCGGCATATTGGCTTTTATGATTTACCAAATCATTTTCACCACACACTAGTTGTACAGCCGTATTCATGAACCTTGCCCTGCATGTCTTCTCCTGTCTTTGTGCTGTCCTTCTCTCAAAGGGTCCAGCACTACAGCCCCATGCAACACTCCCATCTAATGTTTCATTGTTGTAGATGTGTATCAATGAACCTCTTATACTTTGTTTACAATTAGCGTTTTGTCTTTTGTCATTTCTCTCTCCCCTCTAGAAACATTGTTCCGTTCAATTGAGCAAGTCTGATTCTCATTAAAGATCAATTATAATACTAAGAAACCACATCGGCAGCTTAAAAACTCCACTGTGACACAGTAAAACTGTTCCAACATAAAAGGGATACAGTTCCTCCATTCTGTTTGACCTCACATCAAACAGGACAAGAAAAAAAATGCTCATTATATCCTACCCATCACAAGTTACCCAGCACTACTTGCACTGTGTTGATATTACACAGTGAATATTTAGTTCACATGCTGCTTTCCATGGGAGAACTATCAAATCTAATGTCCAACATTGCACAGTGAGCCATCACAGTAGAAAGACCATTTGAGGTCAAACCAAAACAGAGCGCACACGTATATGGTGGCTGGCAACAGATGCACATGAGCTCTGTTACGCTATTAAGGACCATAGAGGCAGGCTCATTGATCCTCCAAGACCTTTGCTGCCACAGTGTAATGCATTGTAAGAGATGCTGCTTGCATGCTGTTGCTGTGCACAGCTTTGGCTTTGAATTTTCCTTCCACAGTCATGATGTCCATAAGCAGAGCAGAAATCAACACTGCCCTGCTGCCCTATTTTCAGTCCTTATTGCATTGAAGAAATGTGCAAAATGTATCGTCTGGCAGTAGAACAAAATATGGACCAGTGCAAGCTGTCTCTATAAGCTGAAAACAGAGTGTCAGCACTGTGTGGAAGATATTTCCAGCATGTTTTCATTTTTATTTTCAGTGAACCAAAGTGTTCAGCACATACTGGATGCTCATCTGTAATCTCGTGCATCACCTCAACCTTCAGCGTTGCATTGTCTTTGCAAAGTGATGAATCAACTCTACATTCACTCTATTTTGATTATTTATAAAAATAACAGTTTTACAAAAATGTATCTTAAAATTAACTGATGCTGGCTGAACATGTTGAACAAACATTGACAAATCCCACAAATTTTTGATTACAAAATGAGTTGATCACATTACTTCAAAATACCATCAATTATTATTATTAGTATTTATTTCAGTTATAAATCTTACCTTGTGTTTTGCAAAAATTACGTGTAGCTATGAAATACCTGACTAGGATAAATATAATAATTAATTTAAATACTGTGCATTTTAGTTAATTATAGACCAAATTCAAATTTGCAACAGCATGTCTACAGGCAATACCACATTCAGTTAAATCCACTTGCCCACATAAGCTTGAAAATATCTTTAGTGTCACTAGCAAGTGACATAGGGTAGGACCAAAATGCAGGACTATAAGCCACTGACACGATTTTGAGCGTGGTTTTACTCCAGGCAAGAGGTCATACACAGGTAGGCAGTCCAACAAAGGCAAACGCACAAGAACGCGTGGCAAAAGGCAAGGTCCAAAAACATGAAAACAATGCCAGATAACTACTAGAAAAAAACAAGACTTAACTAGACTTGGCTGTGGTGGCACAAGAACGATGGCCCGCGGTAACAAGGCAAATAAACAGACACAGACAGTCTCATATAACAAACCGGCAACCAGTAACATAACACAGGAGACTTAAATACATGGCGTAATCAGAGTCAATGAGTCACAGGTGAGGAGCTGCTGCTGGAGGCTTGGCCACGACCCCGACCTTTACAGTGCAATTTGCAATTGATGGTGGGTTGTTTGGAGCAGTTGTTTTTTTTTTCAGACCATTTACGCAAGAAGAAGCTGCTTGCGAGAAGGCTGCCCTATGTACAGGAAACTGGAAGTTTGGTTTTAAACCTGCAACTTGAAGAACATTTGCAAGAGGCAATGGTTTTTCACAGGCGGGACCTCAAATTTTGCTTGGAAATCTTCACCACATCAGGTTTCACCCAATAACCCCCTACATCACCCCACCCTCAACATATTGATGCCATCTATAAATGTAGGTGGCTCATGGTAATATAATGATTGAATTTTTCGTACTTATTAAAGTTTTGAAAAAGACATAAGCGTAGGTTAGTAATGATGTTTCGAAGCCATTAAACTATTATGAAGGGTTGGTGATTGGAAGTGGTGAAACAACTATTCAGATGTATTATTTAAGGTTCCATTAAGCTTCCTAATTCTGTTTGTACTGAAATTGGACTTTTATTGGAATTCTCACCATGTTGTCATTGAGAACATTGTAGAAAAACATTCATTTGTTCTGGCATTAACAGTATGTTCAAGATGAATTAGTCACAGTGATGAAACCGGCTACTACTACAAATGAATCAATACGCCCAAGATCTCATTTGTACCGCAATACTTTCTCATGATCGTTTTGGCTTGTTCAAATTATAGGAGGCCAGTCATGCACTTTCAAGGACATGTTGGCAATGGAAGGTGTCTCGGTGGCGTGACTCGTTAGAGCGTTAGCCTCACACTTCTGAGGACTGGGGTTCATATCCCAGCCCCACCTGTGTGAATTTTGGCATATTCTCCCTAGCCTGCGTGGGTTTTCACCAAGCACTGTTTTTTTCCCAGATCTAAAAAAACATGCATTAATTGGAGACCCTAAATAGCCCTTAGGTGTGTGTGATTGTGAGTGTGAATGCTAGTTTGTTTCTATGTGCCCTGCAATTGGCTGGCAACCAGTTCAGGGTGTACCCCGCCTCCCACCCATAGTTAGCTGGGATTGGCTCCAGCACTCCTGCGACCCTTGTCAGGATAAGCATCTCAGAAAATGAATGGCACCAAAGTATAAGAAGTATTTGGGATCTTTGCATTTTAGTTATGTAAAATCAAGTAGCAGAAAATGTTGAACAGCTGAACTTTAAATTTTCAGCAAGGACATTAAATTTTGCTCAGATGTTGACCATCTGCTTCGCATAAGCGAGTGCTGTGGAGGACACAGCAGACAGATTACAATCTGAAAAAAACCCTTATTTTCATCATGTTGATGTCCAAGGATCTACTGTATGGAGCTGTCTTGTAAATGAATGGGGATAAAATAAAAATGTGTTGTACAAACAAGCAACCTTCTCAGAGGTTACAGCATTTCCATTCAATTTTTCATTACAGATTTTTGTTCATTTGTTAATTTTTTTCAAGGAAGGGGAGGATTGTGAGCTAGTAAGTGTTTGAGCATTGTAAAAGGTTTGCTTCGAAACAACAATTACACAAACTTCTTTAAAAGTATTTGGATAGCCTTGATCTGAAGCCAATACTTGAGATCTTAGTCAATTGAGAACAAGAAAACAATAGCCCCTTGATGATTTTTTAGTCAATTTCACAGGATTTGATAATTGCGTTGCGTTCAGTGCAGCCAGTGCTGAGCGCTTGCCAGGACGTGGTGATTACATGCCTGAATGTATCTCAAAGCTGTGAGCTGAGTGACAGCCTCAAGGTGCCGCTGAATCATTGATAGACCGCATTAATGGTGCATGGCCGTTTTTCAGACTGTTGTTAAGTCAGGAAGTTCTGTCTCACCAGTGTTCTGTCACACTCTGTTATCCCGTGGGGAGTGGGGAAGCAGAGTGAGTTTGATTTGCACACTTAGGCTGGTTCCATTCCAGTGTTCATGGGGCCACTCAAGGATGATAAAATACAGTGCTGCAAGCCATGAGCCTGCAGGCTGTTGGCAAGAGGATTTGAATTTGTTTTCTTCCCTTATCTATTACCACCTTCTAATCTACATTTGTGTACATTCTTGCAATCACTATTGTCATTGCAACAGAACAAAAATCACAGTTGTGATGATATTATACACAGGTTCTCCAATTTTAATGTCTTGAATCATACACAAAGTTTATAATATTTGGAAGCACTATTGTTTTCTTGTAGTTTGAACAGATTTTTCACTGTATAATCACAAAGGCTCAACTAACATATATGACCTCCAAGCACTCAGCATGCAGTGTTTGTTACATTTTGCTCTGCAGCCCTTATAACCTTGTTCCAACTGTGCCTGAGAGCTGAGATTATGGATGAGATCAAGTTTAATTGACTTTTATAATCTGACTTTGAATGGGGGACGGCAGATCATGGATTAAAGTTGTAGCTGCTACACAAGCAGAGGATCAGGCACCTGTTTAGCTGCTTTGGCCTAAGGGACAGTAGAGGCATGATCAGAGGTAGCATGTCAGTGCTAATCCACAATAGGCTAAACTGCATTGTATAGTCATGGCTCTAATGAATTGTAATGTCAAAGGGCTGGTCACATTGTGGTGCTGCTGAGTCACAGTAATGAAGTGGCAACTGTGCAGTGATGTAATATGATTGCAGTTAAAATCGTAAGTGGCCTGGAGGAAATGCATTTTCTCGAGCTGGCTGTTCCTGTCCCCAGCTGACATCCAATTTGGTCTTCGACAGATTTGACTTGTTCAGGACACACTGTGAGCTGCACCAATGGGCCATCGTTCATCATGACAGCTGGGTCAACGAAGGGCTTGCAATGTAACACTCTGTTACACAGAGCACAAGCACATTGAAAACTATACCATATATATTATATATATATATATATATATATATATATATATATATATATATTGTTCAAATACAGTAAAACCAAATCAGGAGAACATATATCATCGGAACTATTCCTTCTCCATGTTCCGTGTTTTTTTTGTTTCTTGGGAGCTTCAACATAAGTATTTGTTCAGGCCACTCTGTAGCCACCACAATGGTCATTTCCCAGGGGATTGTTCTTCTTCTTCTTCTCCTAGGGGTTTCTTTTTCCCTTTTTCACTGCTAGTCTGTCCTAAAGCTCTCCACATTGAAGGAATCTCTCAATATCTTTGGCCCGGGTAAGGTTGGCTGAGAATGCAATTTTTTCCCCAACTTTACTCTTCTTCACAGTTAAACAGTTGCTAAATGTGATGCACTATAAAGAGAATCAGATTCTTTATTTTGCAAAGTATGTCAAAAACACTCGAGGAATTTGTCTCTGTAGTTGGAGGCGCTCTAGCATAACAACATACAGTCAGTTGACAGAGAATACATTTAAAACGAAAAGAGATTACGAGAACAGTCAGTGAGGAATAAAATAAAATGGATGGATGGATGTTTGTAAGTTAGCTGTTTAAGAAGTTATTTAAGAAACTGTTGGAATGTCTGCTCATTTTAGTTTGCATTGTGTGGTAGCGTCTACTCAAGGACAGGAGCTGGAAGAGCTGGTGAACATAATAAAGTGGATCCAAGAGGAGTTTGACTGTTTTTGTCATAGTACTGTCAGCGTGCAAGTCCTTGAGGGTGGGTGTAGGGGTACCGACACCTTTTCAGCAGTTTTGATGGTGCATTGCAGTTGGAGGTTGTCCTTTTTCTTAGCAGCACCAAACCGGACTGTGATGGAGGTACACAGTATTGATTCGATGACCGCTGTGTTGAACTGTCTCAACGGCTCCTGTGGCAGGCTGTGCTTCCTCAGAAGCCGAAGGTAATACTGGGACTTTTGGAGGATGGAGTTGATGTTGGTCTCCCACATCAATTCCCGAGAGATTGTAATTCCCAGGAAAGTGAAGGTCTCGATGGTTGACACATGGCAGTTGGACAGCGTGAGGGGCAGCTTTGGTAAAGGATGCCTTCTAAAGTCTATGATCACCTTTATGGTCTTTAGTGTGTTGAGCTCCAGATTGTGTTGGCCGCACAAGAGCTCCAGCCTCTGCACGTTCTGTCAATACACAGACTCGTCACAGTTTTTTATAAGGCCGAAAACTGTGATATCATCTGAAAACTTCAAGAGTTTGATTGCCTGGTATGTTGAGGTACAGTCATTCGTGTATCTAGAGAAGAGCTGCAGGGAGATGACACAACCTTGGGGTGCTCTGGTGTTGTTCACCGAGCAACTCAAGACTCCTAATACAAGAACAACTTGAGTTATATTGTTGCCCATCCCAAGTGTTATATTTTACACAATAGTTTTCAATAGACTTTTTGAAAACTTGAGTTTTGTGCAACTGATTCAGTGCCACCTTCACAGTCACCATGCGATAGCTTTTCTGTGAACAAGCTGTGGTCTGCCTCTCACCTTTCGTCAACTGGGACAGGCTCCAGATCCTCCGTCGACTCTAAAAAGTAACTGTACAGTATGTATGTTCTGTATATTTTATCTGAAGTAAAAACTTCAGAATAATTTGAGTGGAAAGAAATACAACAATAATTATTTGCAATTACAATGCCAGTTATGTACCAGCTGCTTTAGTGGTCTATAGGTGCTATTGATTGTGTAGAGGTTTACATAGCTTACTGTATCGATGCATAATTTACTATTACTACTATTATTATTATTAGTAGTAGTAGCCATAGTCAACTAAGTTGAACGTGATCAAATTGTTGCATTACTATCTTCACAACCACCTTATTTGTGAATGTACTTCAGAAATTTCTGTAGGTTTTATCCTCACATCTAATGTCCTGATGAAGTAATGTTTATCCCCAGCATGAATGAATTTTTTTAAATATCAGATTGCCCTTCCTGAAATACAATAAATTGTATGTAGCTGCATAGAAGTCAAACGTGAGTAAAATTTTCAAATTTGGACAGGTGAAGTATTTTTGGGCAGCATGGTGGAACAGCTGTAGAGCATTGGCCTCACAGTTCTGAGGACTGGGGTTCAAATCCCGGCCCCGCCTGTGTGTGGAGTTTCCATGTTCTCCCCGTGCCTGCATGGATTTCCTCCAGGCACACCGGTTTCCTCCCACATCCCAAAACCATGCGTCAATTGGAGATTGCAAATTACCCCGAGGTGTGGTGTGAGTGGGACTGTTGTTCGTCCCTATGTGCTCTGCAATTGGCTGGCAACCAGTTCATGGTTACCCAGCCTGATGACGACTGGGATTGGCTCCGGCACTCCCGCGACCCTCATAAGCATAAGCGGCTCAGAAAATGGAAGTATTTTTGTTCCACTAGGTGTTACAAAAACCAATCAATCAGGACCCTATGTTGTGAGATCTGTAATTGCAACACATCAAGCTATGTTATGAATTTTTAAATACAGGACTCTCGTTTGATGTGCGTCCACGTCTCAGATGAACAAAAATTAACAGGGATGCATCAACTACGTACATTAAATCATTGTGTTTCGGACCCGCCCTTTGTATGTATGAATGTATGCGTGTGTGTGTTTGTGGGTATTGGTGAAGACCTTCCACACACAGCAAATCAAATGCCGAATCCTATCTTTGTGCGAGCCAACTAGAGGAAGAGTGGCGCACGTTATTTTATAATGGACAATAAATTTTCATTATTGTGGTAACAACCGCCACACCGCTCTCGATGCAGCAACCCGCTGGCATAACAGTGTTTGCTCCATTGATACACACAACTAGGACAAAAAGAAAGTTAACTGTTTATTACGGTCACTAGCCTGCGAGCTAATGAGCTAGTGAGCTAAGGTTTGGAGCTATAAAGCTCACAGGATCGCAGCAACATCATTAAAATTCGATAGTAGTTGGAGTTCTGTGTGTGTTCCCCACATAACACACACAACAGGAACGTTAACTGCTCATAAATCATAACCTATGCCATAATACCTACCATACATACATGCTGTAAATCATAACAATTCAGACAGTAGTTTACCTCAGTGAACTGCTTTTCAGCATCATTTGATTGACCGGTGGATGTCTCACATAACAGTCCAGAAGCTCAACAGCTGGCCTATTTATTTATTTTTTTTTACATTTTATATATCTTTTATTTAACCAGGTTAAAGTGTTTTAAGAGAGAAAATCTTTTTCAAAAGCCAAGAGGCAACAGAAATTTGATCGGAAGCAGAAGTTATACAGTAAATTACAGCAACATTCATACAATAAGTGAAAATAAAGACTAAAAAAAATTACAGTTATATTAGAAGTCAAGGCATCTGAGTGAAAAACCATGACAAAGCCCAAAATCTTTCGAGTACATACCTTTTTTTATTTTTCCATTCAAATTTAGGGGAGTACCATTTTTTTCTGGGCCTCTTCACTGGATTAATGACTCTATACCGATGTGCCAAATATGTATTATTTGTTCATGGGTAATTTAGACTCTGAGCTAATAATTAGAATCTGATTTGTTTATTGTTTTCATTAATCTTAATCTTTATTGTCCTACATTACTATGCCAATGTTCAAGGATCTTTAAAATTGAAAGTGAATTCTTCCTTTAAGGGCAATACATTATTGTGCACTATAACATCATATCAGTGGCAAAAAAAAAAAAAAAAAAAAAAAAATATATATATATATATATATATATATATATATATATATATATATATATATATATATACCTCAAAAATCTATTTATTCATTCATTCATCTTCTGTACTGCTTATCCTCACTAAAGTCACAGATGTGCTGAAGCCTATGCCAGCTATCTTTGGGTGAAAGGTGAGGTACATCCAAAACCGGTTTCCAGTAAATCTCGGGGCACATATAAATAACCATTCACACTCATATTCCCACATGCAGCCAAATTTTAACTCCTCAATTAACCTACCACATATGTTTTTGGGATGCAGGAAGAAATCGGAGAACCTGGAGAAAATCCATGCAGGCACAGGGAGAACATGCAAAATTCCACAGGCTGGGGCTTGAACACGAGTCCTCAGAATTGTCAGGCTGATGTGCTAATCAGTAGTGCACCGTGCCACCTATTTTACAAATAAAAACCGGAAATACAGTGGGATTGCTAAACCAAAATCCTCATAGTGGAGGATTATTTTATCTTTACTCTGTGATAAATTGCAGGGACTCATACTTCCAGGGATGGGACTCATTTTTTCCAGACGTTAGCATCTAGGGACTCTCATTGTCTCAACTGTTAAATGATGTGTGTGTGTGTGTGTGTGTGTGTGTGTGTGTGTGTGTGTTTGTGTGTGGGCAGAGAGCGAGAGAATGGGAAGCATCACCAAGCTCTTAAAGCGTCAATATCCCCGACTGGACTTGGTAGTAAATCCTGACTGGATGCTATGTGTGTGAATGGGGTGTCCTGCTGTTCATGTTTACCTCCCCTGCTTCAGGTGCTTCGATGATTCATAGTGGTGCTTTTCAGAAAGCTGCAAGGGTGATGATCCATGTCTCTTCAGTAGCATTTTGGCAACATTCCAAAGGGCTGCTACAATGTTATGAAGCACTTTTCAGCAATCCCAGTATGAAAACAAAAAACACGCTGAGGATAATAAGGTTCAAGCAGCTGAGGGAGAATGTTGTCCATGAAGTGATGAAGAGGCACTATCGATTAAATCTAAAGGAGTTTGCAGTCTTAAGAACGACATATGGTCAGGGTTACCCTAACCCTAACCTAACCCTAAACACTAAAATAATGATACACGCAGACCTCAACTATGGCAAGTCCTTCAGGTGGTATTGTTAAGCTCAATAAAAGAATGACATTGAAACATACACAGGACATTTAAACAAAAGAGGTAATGAAAAACCCAGGGAAGTATTTGTTTTTTCCAAAGCCACAGGAAAAAAGAAAAAAAAAAATTTCAAGACATTGTATTCTTAAGAGTAAAAAGTTAAAATCCCCAGTAGCACGTATAATTGTTAAATTTGTCAATTTGTCCTTTTCTGATCACTATCAAATGCTTGTGGCACATTGGTGAGGGTCAAACTACAAATCAGACTAGGATCACTCTGTTTTCTTTCCTTAAATCATCTCTACAAGCAGAAGGAACATGCCTGTTGTTTTCTGTAATGTAGCACAGATCTTTTCTTCTTCTTTAGCCCATACTACAAGATACATGAGCTCCATCACTTGGGGCAGTAGCTCACTCAGTAATAATTCACAGTTTTCCGTTAAAGGAGGAGTTGGATGTGCATAGACTAATCCCAACTGTTTCACGCTTGGCTGTAACCTGCCACAAATCAAACACACCCTTCCCCTAGAGCTACTTTCTTTTTCATAAAAATATCTCTGACCTTTTGTCTCCAGCTCCTATGACTTTACCAGAACTCTTCAAGCTATTCCAAATCTGAAGGGTGTCCATTATAAAACATGTTTCATTTAGGTACCACCTATAAGCTTTTTGGGTGATTGATGGTGTCGTGGTACACACGCCTGACTTTGGTATGGGCAGCATGGGATCATTTCTCGCGCAGTGATGGTATCGATATGTTCCCTGTGACTGACTGATGACCAGTTCATGGTGGAGGCCACCTTTTGCCCAATAATAGCTCAGATAGCCTCCAGTACTCCTGTGACCCTTGTGAGGATAAGTGGCTTGGACAGTGGACATGCCATGTAAACGTTTCCTTGAGAAATTAAAAAAGAGGGTCCATCACATAATTTTGTTCCCCAGCCAAAAAAACATCCCTCCTTATCCTTGATGTCATAAGGGACATCTTCCTTGTTCCAAAGTGGTCCTGAGTACACACCCAAGATTCACCTTCCTATCTTTCTCTGAGCTGTTCACCAACTGCTTTTCTTGCATCTTTCTCTCCAAGCACATTGGCAAATACTATATGTATATGTATGTACATTTCAACTCTAAATCACATTGCTGTATGAGCTGTGACTCTGGCGCTGGCCTATAAAAAAAGAGAAAGGAATACTACAGCTCCTCTGGTCCCGTGGTGCCTCGAGTTCTGGCGGGAGGAGCTGGGTGCTTGGGGACAAGTGTGTTATCTCTGGCCACATACTAGCAGAAGCTGGATGGATTGGTTCTGTTTTGGAAATGCAACTGACAATTCAAGTACATAATTTAGCTCACCAAATAAAAAGCTTAATTTCAGCACTGTTCATTCCTGGTGCCATGGGCATTTGTTTTTCCATCAACATCTTCACATCACTGTAATTGTAATTAACCAATTGTCATTGTCCTTCAATGACATCCCTCTGAGGGTAAATAAAAACTCAATATTTCCTTTTTAAACATAAATTAGCAAATTGCATGTAGTTTTTTTAATATTTTGGAACCTCTCATATGCTGTCTTGTCACTGAGCATCCAAAATCACAACTGAAACTTCAGCACATTGTATCGTTCAGGCCCATGCAATTTCCAGCCATTTTGTTTTAACTTTCCAAAATGCTATCTGCTGTTAAGATTTTTTTCTTCCACTTTTTCTACCATTTGTATTTTTTCCTAATGTTTTTGGAAGTGAAACACAGTCAATTACTATAGATAAATTGATTTTCTACGAGAGAAAATAATGGCATTGTAATTATACAACTCTTAAAACGATTACACTTTATCATTTCAAAGCTGATTCAAGATTCCAATAACCTCATTTATGGAAGTATTCATAAGCCAAGTAAGTAACTCTGTGCTCCATAGGTCTGACTATATACATCACCAAGAGTCAAAACATTCATAGTAAAGTGATTTCAGATTTCATAGTAAAATGCCCATTGAAAGAGGAGAGGTAAAGTATGTTTGCAATCCAAAGCTGAGTCATACTCAAAGGATGTGTTTATCCATCCATTATCCAAGCTGCTTGTCCTAACAAGGGTGGTGGAAGCGCTGGTGGCTATCCTACCTATCTTCGTGTAGGAGGTGGGATACACCCTGAACTGGTTGCCAGCCAATTGCTGGGCACATAGAAACAAACAACCATTCACACTCACAATTACACTTGGGGGCAATTTAGAATATCCAATGAATGCATATTTTGGGGATGGGAGAGGAAACCGGAGTGCCCGGAGAATACCCATGCATGCACGGGGAGAACATGCAAACTCCACACAGGCAGGTCCGGGATTGAACCCGGGACATCATAACTGTTAGGCCAACACTTTCCAGCTGAGTCACCGTGCCGCCTCACCAAACCTTCTTTTTAGTTTTTCTCTAGCTTTCTTGCCTGGCTGCTCGATCCTCATCATCCTAATATACTCACACTCTTTCCTCTGGACGTGTCCAAACCATCAAAGTCTCTATAACCTTGTCTCCACAACATCTAACATTGGCTGTCCCTCTGATGAGCTCATGTCTAATTTTATTCAAGCGAGTCACTCTGAGAGAGAACATCAACATCTTAATTTCGCCTCCTCCAGCTCTGCTTCCTGTTGCCTCTTCAGTGCCACTGTCTCTAATCTAACATCATGGCCGGCCTCACCACAACTTTGTCCTTCATCCTAGCAGAGTCTCTTCTGTCATACACCAGACACCTTCCGCCAGTCGTTCCAACCTGCTTGGACCCGTTTCTTCACTTCCTTACCACACTCGCCATTGCTCTGGATTGTTGACCCCAAGTATTTGAAGTGGTCCACCCTATCTATCTCTTCTCCCTGGATTCTCACTCTTCCGCTTCCACTCAGCTCATTCACGCACATATATTCTGTTTTACTTCAGCTAATCTTCATTCCTCTCCTTTCCAGTACACACCTCCATCTTTTTAATTGTTTCCCCACCTGCTCACTGTTTTCACTGCAAATCACATTATCATCTGTGATCATGGTCCAAGGGGATCCAAGTCTCACCTCATCTGTCAGCCTATTCATTACCACAGCAAACAAGAAGGGGCTCAGAGATGAGCCCTGATGCAGTCCCATCTCCACCTTAAGGTGCCAAAGTTTTTGTATCTCCCGCCATGAAAATCCTCTCGAGGAATTCTTTTTGAAGAAGGAGGAAATGTTTATACCAGTTTTACTGGCAGGAAAGTAGCTGTTTTTTCCTCCGTGTCAGCCAAAATGCCGTCTCATCTAATTGTATTGCTGGATATTGCTCGAATCCTTGGGAGGATGGATTCACTCTTCACACATTTCCAAAAGACCCAGTTCATCGTGAAAAATGGATTGCAGAGGTGCAAAGGACGAGAGCTTTGTGGGTTCCAAATGACAGATAGGTGCGTATAGAGCTATTAAGAAAAATAATTGACGGGGGGATGACGTAATCCTCTCAGAAGTAATAAAAGATCTGCGTCACAATATGTGCGTTTCTTTCAGCGTGTCCCTTTCGGGGTCACCACAGCATGTCATCTCAGATGAACGCATATATATGTTTGGCACAATTTTTACACCGAATGCCCTTCCTGACGCGACTGTTCTCAGGGAGTGGAGGCCCCAGTGGGATATGAACCCACAACCCCTGGTTTTACCAAACCAGTGCTCTAACCACTGAGCTACAAGGTTGCAGAATCTGCATAATAATAATAATAAAATATAATAAAATAAAGTACATTAGTCAGGGGTGCTAAATGATTTGACGTGGGTGGCCGCGGCGTTGTCATCATTGTTTATCATTGCCGCGGGGGTGCATCAGGCAGGGAGGTGGTTTGGCCATGTGCGGGAGGAGAAACAACCGGCCAGTTACTTCGCCCGTCAAGGGTCCTCCTGAGTACACTATATACTGACATCCAGACTGTCGGGGAGTCTGTTGTTAGTTCGAAGTGATCCGCTTATCATCTAAATATGTCTCAAAACGATAGAGTAATATTAACCGGGTCACTTCACTCGATTATGAGATGTTCTCGCTTCTAAAAGAGCTTCCGTTTCTGAAGGGGCGTTGGAAAATCTCGAAAATCTCTGTTGTTCGTCTCCCATAGCAGGTGGCACAGCGTCTTCTCAATGGCGACTGTACCAGTGTGACAGCTGTAAATGACATAGGAGGTAACATGGCTACCACTGGAATGTCAAGTGAGACTTTCGCAACTTTGCGCATGAATGACACGCTCTCCGCTCATTTTTTTTTTTTTTATAGACATTGAAGTGAATCATGTTATATGTAGTTTTCATAACAATATCTATTTTAAAATGTAGATAGCCATGTTGGTGGCACTTTGAATTCTTCTGTCACACCTACAGAGCACCTCACCACTGTTCTGCTGGCCTCATATGTGTCCTGCGCTATTCTAACATACGTGTAGATGTAAATACCATGAAAAAAAAGGGAATTTTGAACTTATGTCTTATATTCATGTTTTGATCTGAAAGCTAAAAATCTGCAGTACACAACAAAAACAAAAGAATTGACCTTCCCATTTTAACAGTTTTGGAGGGAACTGTGTATTGTGTTTGCCTTCCCCTGCATAGTCTGTATGTTAGGAACAAATACTGTCACATGCTATGCTTTAGAGACAAGGTTCCAGAGAGCAGACTTCGATGGTTTGGACATGTCCAGAGGCGAGAGAGTGAGTATATTGGTAGAAGGGTGCTGAGGATGGAGCTGCCAGGCAAAAGAGCAAGAGGAAGACCAAAGAAAAGGCTGATGGATGTTGTGAGGAAGGACATGAAGACTGTGGGTGTTAGAGAGGAAGATGCAAGAGATATAGGCTTAGATGGGTAAAGATGACACGGTGTGGCGACCCCTTATCGGGACAAGCCGAAAGGAAAAGAAGAAGAAATACTGTCACATGCTTGCCTGATCTGACCGCAGGCTTGTCGATAAAACTTGCCAGATATTATATCATAAATTGAGATTTTGTAGTCGGCGCCATTCAATAGTCCAGTGTCCAATTTTGTGTCATACTATCAGTCCATCAGAGTGCAAACCATCATTTTGTCTGTTTCCCAATACAACAGATCTAATATAAACTTCATAATGTTGTTTATTATGTGTTTACTGTGAGTTAGATCACAGTGGCCCTCTGCTGATAATACTTGATGACATCGCCTGAAATAACACTTCTTTGAAAAGAATGACATTTTCTTTTGCAATGTTCTTCTCTGGCTTACAGTGTCAGCTCAATTCTCAGAATGCAATATGTAAACCCCTGGATGAAATATTCCATCAATATTTTTTGTCTTTTGAGCTCAGTTGGACTTTTATCGATCTATCCATCCATTTTCGGAGCCGTTTATCCTCACAAGGGTTGTGGGAAGCACTAAAGAAAATCCTGGCCATCTTTGAGCAGGAAGCGGGATACACCCTGAACAGGTCGGCAGCCAGTCACAGGCCACAAATAAACAAGCAACCACTCATACTCACGTTCGCACCTACGAGCAATTATAGAGTCTTCAATTAACTTACTGCGCATGTTTGTGGGATACATGAGGAAAGCAGAATACATGGGGAAAACCCAAGCGGGCATGGGTAGAACATGCAAAAGCTACACAGGCAGAGCTCGGATTTGAACCCAGTCTCCTCAGAAATGCAAAGTGGATGTGCTAACCAGTTGTTCACCGTGACGGCCATTTTTAATCTTATTCTTAATTGTTTTAAATGTTGTGTTCGATCTTTTGTACAGCTCTCTTACAGCTGAATTGAATTTTCAAACTCCAAAATATTTTCTGGCAGTCAATTTGTATTTCACTAGTCCCTGTCTGTCTTCTCAGGAATATTCTGAGCAGCTCTCATCATCTTCGTACTTGGTTGGATTTTGTGGGATGCTGTAACTATGAAGGCCAAACGCTTGTCAATTTTACTCCTCATAAAACTAAACCTTTCATATTATTTGACATGAAAGTGACGAATTTCCTCTAATCTCCATTTTGCTCCTTTATTTCCCAGGATCTGAAGAAGGTGCTCTCTTTCCCCCCATACCCAGGGGAGTTTTTGCACCCGGTCGTGTATGCCTGCACGGCGGTCATGTTGCTCTGCCTCTTTGCCTCCATCATCACATATATAGTTCATCACAGGTAAGAAAATTCACCCCTTTAGCAAATATTTATGTTGAAGAGTGCATTGGCAGACTGATAATTTGTTATGGGTGCACCCAGCCTTGCTCTCGCTTCTGGCTGTGATAGTCACAAACCTCCCAAGACTCTAAACATGATATGTCCAATAAAAAATGGATAGATGATGCTGCAAAGGGTCACTAAAAGAATTTAAAATTGAATCTCTTCATTTCATTTTATTTTGAATCATGGGCCATGAATGCGCTGAGTGTCGTGTGAGTCGGATGCTTTAGACTGGGAGAAAACACTATAGCTACTTTGACGAAGAGCATGTAAATCATACAAACCAGCGATAGAGTGTACGTGTTTGTGCATGCAGGCACACATGTTTTTTAAATGCATTTCGTATCTAATGGATTACAGCAGAGTACAGACCATCTATTTTCCATTTTTGTAGCATGGTGATCAGAATAGAGAATGTGATCATATGACTGATTATTGTTTCCCCTCCATTTGCACAGAAAGATAGCTTTTGTCAAGCTTTTTTTTTTTTTTTTTAGAAATTTTAGAATGGATGGAATGGAAAGGGTGGAGACAAGATGATTGGCATTATCTAGCCCACTAAATGCAGCATTTATAAATGTCATCTGACTCTCAGAAGTAGCTTGAGTGAAGAACAGATATAGATATTTAATTTCATGGAAAAGTGAAAGAAACAGTGACTATGTAATCATGGTCTCTGTTTATTGTATGTCTAATAAAATAATTTATGCACTTCAGAACACATAATTATAGAGTGTATAATGTTACTGTTATTTAAGGACGAAACAAGTATATTGTAAAGTAAAATTACAGCCAGACAAAGTCAATATATACGTTTTAAAATCTGCAAAATGCTCAGAGAGGGCACTCGCCTAAGCATCTCCCCTCCTACTCCCTCCTTCATCCCCTGGTAACTCTTCAGGACTGAGCAGAATTGTTTCATAACACTTAAATTGTATAGTATCACTCAAGCTGAATGTCAGTCTTTGAAGCACTAACAGGGTGATAAATGGGCAAAACGCAGGGGTGGGTTGCTCAAGGCCAGACCCAACTGGTTCTTTCTCGTGTCACATTACACGTGTACTATATTCAACATACGTGAAAAGGTTAAATCAGTCGCTGTGTCACGCCCTCTTTTAAAGAAAGAAATTATGTACCTATTTTTTTTACCCTCTATAATATGCTTTTTTTTTTTGCAAATATCTCTCTTTCGCTTCTCTGAATGTGATTTGAGTGTTGGCAATCCCAACTTTATTTCTGTATGCTAAATTTGTTTTGGATAAAAATTAAACAGGTCCCACAGGTGAGAATTACTGAATTAGTGACAGACATGAAAAGTCTCACCAAACTATCCTGACATCTATCCATGATCTGAGCCGCTTATTCTCACTAGGGTTGTTGTAGTGCTCGAGCCTATCCCAGGTGTCTTCGGGGAGGAGGTGGGGTACACCCTGAACTGGGTGCCACCTAACCGCAAGGCACAGAGAACACCAAAAGGCAATTAAGAGTGTCCAATTAATCTCACCAAACTAAATTTGTTCAATACAATGACTCTTTATAAGTAAATACAAATGATACTCGCTATATTGCTCATTTTTGTGCTGCACCTGCAGTGTATGCTCTGTGAGGCAAGTTACATTTTTGGTTCTGATTTGGCTCAGAGCAAGTTTAATAACACGTCCTAATCCCTCTGTTCTCAATCCGCTGTTCTCCAAACAACCAGTGACACAAATATTTGTGTATTCATGAGAGGCAGAGATATTTTATGTTTGTTGCCAGCATAATTAAAAAGTTCAAGACAACATTTTGTAAAGGTATCCAGGGCTGGGAGAAAAAAAAAAAAGAATTATATCATGATTTTCCTTGGAAATCACATTAACAAACTTAAATTAATTATTAACTACCGTTATTTCTCGAAAATAATGCACAATTTTTCCAAAAATATTTTCAAAAAGTCGATAGAGCGCACTATATTTAGGTATGGGTGAAAACTAAAATATACAATCACATTGTATAGTCGTATACAGGTACTGTACATACTGGTAAAAAATGTATACATATACATTTCAATATGATATTTGATGTCTTATGTTACAGATTTTTATATATTACGGTAATGTGCAGCACTAACCTGAACTCTGACCTCCTGGGGGAGTAGGAACCTTTGCATTTTATGATTGTTAGCATAGCATATTTGTTGTTACTCCACCAAACATCAGAAACGAAAACCTGTGAGTTTGTTTTAACTTAAATGAAGACAAAAAATGTCAATTATAAGGGTTAGTTGTGGAGCTGCTCTTAAAACAAATTTGTCATAACTCTGGCCAATGACGTGGCCAAACCAGAAGTAAAACAACGTGAGCTGAAACTACGTAGTATGATCATACGATCACTCAAAAAAAAAAACGTACCGCTGCATCAGCAAATGCACAAAGATTATGATTAATAATTGTTGTATAGATGTTTTTTGAAAAACAATACAAGTACAAACAATAAAAGTACAGACCAAAAAAAATACAGATAATTCCTAATATTTTTAGCATATGGATAGCAGAAAATTTGTGGTGCGCACTATACATTGGTAGAAGGTAGGGACAAGTACAAACAATAAAAGTACAGACCAAAAAAAAAATACAAATACAGATAATTCCTAATATTTTGAGCATATGGATAGCAGAAAATTTGTGGTGCGCACTGTACATTGGTAGAAGGTAGGGGGGGGTTTAGGTGAACGTTGGGGGTGTGGATTACACTTCAGAACACATTATACCCGAGAAATTACAGTATTTTAAAAAATGAAACAAAAGTGATGATAAGCAGTTCAGAACATGGATGGATGGAAAACAAAACAGAACAAAAACATTCCTTAACTTTAGCTATCATGAATTTGGAAATCAGAAAACATTTCACATTTTCAGATATAGTATCAAATAAGGCAATGAAAGAAGCTGCTTGGAAATTGCTTTTCCTTCATAAATTGTTAAAACAGCTTACAGATAAGTAGAACATCATGTACCACATCACATGTACATTTCTTTAAGAAGGCATATTTATACAGTTGTTTTAGAGGTATTTTAAATGATGCAGGGAATATACTTGGTTGGGAAAGCATATTACAAATGCTTGGGGCCAGACTGGCAAAGGTTTGCACTTCTTTTTAATGTGTCATTGGAAGTACCAGACAAACAATAGTGTGAACTCCTGTTGTGTACAGAATTAAACAATTGGACGGATAACTGGGTGCAGTACATATGCATTCGAGTCTCTCAAGTGCCTGCCCATAGTTCAAGAGTACAATGGCACACCAATGATTTTTGTTGTTATTGTTGTTGTTTTTAGCTACGTTATAAAATGTGTCTTGAAGTAAGCCATTCAGATTTCGGATAATTAAAATAAGGGTAGTGGGCAGCTACGTGAGTGAACACATGCATTTTGAGTTCCTTTTTTATTTTTTGAGTTCCATTTGGGGTCTCAAAATATGAGACAGGAGGACATCCCAATTCCTGCCACACTCTGAGGGAAGGGGTGTACAGGGTTAATGTACTTGACTCAGTGAAATCCCACTGCAGAGCTTGTGAAAACCTCCTTCCAGGGAGGGCAGCAGCTAGTTTGATTCATGGCATCTTTGCTTGATCCAGTTCAATACCTAGACTGTGGCAAAGGCAGCAGCTCTAGTTTTTATCCAGAGCTGTGAAGCCTGGCCTCAGACACATGTCCTAGCTCACTGTCATCTTCAGTTGGCTCAAGTGCAACTGGATTACCATTTGTGACTGTGATGATTTCCAGGTTATATGATATTTGATATTATTGCTGTGGATTTAATAAATAGTTGACCCAGGAATGTTGTTAAAAACTGTCAAACTATATATTGCTTTTGTTTGACTTTCTCAGCCTATTCTGTAACAGGAAGCTATAACATGGTAAAGTGGGTTAAGTGCCTTGTCCATGGTTATGTATCCCTGGGCTCAATGCAAATACTGTATATGCAGTTTTTCCAAGAAGCTTCTATTGATCTAGTGGACCAGAAATAATCCCCATTCATCTTCAAGTCATCCTGCAGTGATTGCTGTTTGTGTGGCTTTACCGCTTTGTGTACGTAGTCACATTATTGACATGTTGGGAAGCTCTTTACCACAGGAACTTCACTTTAAAACCAGTTTGATTTGTTAGAATTACTGTACAAAGCTATTTTATGTCACTGAATGTGGATTACCTTACCTAATTTTGGTGCAGCCAGCTTGTATTCAGTCCTCCGCTCAGTGCTAGTGAGAATCTAAATGGTCATTTGTCTCTATGTTAAATGTTCCCTGAGATAAACAGTTGATCAGTCTGACTTTCACCTAGAACCATCTGAGATAAGATACAGATTCCTGTGACCATGAACATGATAAACCTTGTAGAGGATGGATGAATGGATGGATAGGAAGATGAATGGAGTGGAGTATTTTATGTGGCAGGATGCTGAAGCGGGCGGCACAGTGGAGCAGCTGTAAAGTGTTGGCCTCACAATTTTGAGGTTCAGGGTTCAATTCCAGCTCCAACTGTGTGGCGTTTGCATGTTAATCCCGTGCCTGGATCTGTTTTCTCTGGGCCCTCCGGTTTCCTCCCACATCCCATAGACATTCAACATTGCTCTGACACTCTAAATTGCCCCTAGGTGTGATTGTGTCTGCGGCTGTTTGTCTCTTTATGCTCTGCGATTGGCTGCCAAAAAAATCTGGGTGTACCCTGCCTCTTGCTCGATAACAGCTGGGATAGGCTCCAGCAATACTGCAACCCTTGTGAGGATAAGCAGCTAAGAAAATGGATGGATATTGAAGTGACTAATGCTAGTTATAATAGCATGTTTATGGCCCCGTCACACCATGACGTTCTGGCCAGCGTCCTATAGCGTTTGAGGAAACATTGGTAGTCGCTCATGGTTGCCTGGATAGCCCCAGAGTAGCGTTGTAGCCACGCCAGTGAACGTCAATGATCGCTGGGAATCGGCGGAGAACGCTGGTCCGGAAAAAAAGTTTTGAACATGCACAAAAGTTCTCACCGAGACCAGCGTTCATCAACGTTTAATTTTAAACGCGACAGAACGTTCAAGAACATCCGTGGAACGTTTTACTAAGATTCGCCAAGCATTGCATGCGTTTGCCTATCGTTAGTCAGTCGTAACTCTAGCTTTACTTGGATGTTACTTAATCATTTGCTTTGCAGTGAACGGCTCACTGGCAACCTGTCAACGCCCACTGAACAATCCCCTAGCGCACACAGCGTGTAACCAAAGTGAAACGAACGTCTTTTGGTCTCCATTGAGCGTCATCCGAGCGTTTCCCGAGCTTCCATGCATATGGGTATATAAACCGATGCTTTGTAAAAGCAAGGTCCATTTAATATTACGCTACAGTAGAGAGCACCTACTATGGAAGATCCAGAAAAACTCCACCAGACTATCCTCAACAGCCCGGTCCAGGATCCTGCAATCCTTTCTCTGCTGCTTTTGTCTCTTTGTCGGACCGTCCTCACTGGGGTTTGCAAGGTGTTTAGGGTTCCCAGGGGGTGTCACATGGTGCGTGACTTTGCGACGTCCTCTTCCTCCTGCTGTTGTTTTTCCTCCAAAGACATTGCTCGTGATGAAAGAGGCTTAGCTTTCTTACTAGCAGCGCTAGTTGGTGAAGTCCGCGCCCAAACTTTTTTTCTTCTCGGCGGCATGATGCTCACTGTTCTAACTCACGACAACAACTGAAGTGACTATGAACTTTCCAACGTTTTAGTGCCGGTTCCACTGTAAAAATTCCATGCCAGCAAAATGCTTTTCGTCGTTATTCAACCAATTGGTGACACGCTCAACACACTCGTCTTACGTTGACAAATCGCTCGTCGCGCCCCAATGACGCGTTTGCACACGCTAATGCTTTTTAGGGGTATCTTATTTGGTCGCTGTTACACGCTTTTCGTGCATTAGACACACTGTAAGTCATGCGTTAGACACACATTAATCACACGCCACATGTGTCATCCGCCTTTGAGAACGCTGAAAAATAGAATGATTGAAATGTTCAGAGGACGTTAACCAGAACTTCATGGTGTGACAGAGCCTTAAGGAGGAAATTTTGAAACAAGGCAGCACGGTAGCTCAGTTGTTAAAGCGTTGGCCTCACAGTTCTGAGGTCGAGGGTCCGATCCCGGGCCCGCCTGTGTGGAGTTAGGATGTTCTCCCGGTGACTGCGTGGGTTTTCACCGGGCACTCCGGTTTCCTCTCACGTCCCAAAATCATGCAACATTAATTGGACACTAAATTGCCCCGTGGTGTGATTGTGAGTGCGAATGGTTGTTTGTGTCTATGTGCCCTGAAATTGGCTGGCAACCAGTTCAGTGTGTACCCTGCCTCCTGCCCGATGACAGCTGGGATAGGCTTGAGCACTCCCGTGACCCTCGTGAGGATAAGCGGCTAAGAAAATTGATGGATGAATATTGAAACAAGTACACACTTACTTCTTGTAAAAGGAAAATTTTATTGGTATTGTTATACTTCATAGTTAGACTATTATCTATATATATATTATATTTTTACTGTGGGTGCAGTTTTTACTGTTGTAGAAAAGTTATTTATTATAAGGTTACCAAATTATTTGAAACGCAAAATAATTCACGGTGTACAGATTCTTAAATAACATTTAAGGGTCCCATGTTTTGGCTTTTTAAACTTCCATAGAGTGACTAACATTGACTTAGTACAAAAGTGTCAATTTCATTTAAAAAATCCCCTTGGTTATGTCTTGAGTGTCCAGAAAAGGCCCCTGTGAGAGCTACTTCTATTTGACCTAGTTTTGTATCCGCTTTGTCCATACTTGGCGAAGACTGCCCTTCTGATTGGTTGCCTGCCTGTAGAAGACCCACTTGACCACTTGAGAGAGCACACGTGTTTATGTTGACAGTCCTGGCTTTGTTGTAGGTGGCGATCTCGTGATGCAGATGTGGATGAGAGATTCAAATGACCAGAATTCAAACCTACCGGCAGAAACATGTCTGGAACCCATGAATGCATGTTTAGATAATATTAGACAAGTTAAGAGAAAATATTATACACTAAATCTGAAAAACAGTTGGTTGGGCAAAATACGGGACCTTTAGCCTGATAAATCCTATGCACCAAATAGCAGCTCAGAGTAACTACCCATTTTGAATCCTTGGAGTAGGTACTGGAGTGCACTCCTGCTTGGGATTACTTTATTCTGCTGGGGTACGCAGCTCATGTAGCCAATGGCAAGAGTTAGATGGGAGTGACTGACAGGAAACTGACGATCTAAACCCCAGTGGTGCTTTGTCATTTGACATGGGTATTTGTCAGATATTTTTCATGACAAACACGATATTAAACCATTGTTGGTGTCCATGGATACACTTGGAACCAGGACAACCAAAGCTGCAGTTTAATGATCAGCTCAAATGTCATGTCATTGAACCTAATGTCTTAAACACTCTGATGAAACAAGCGGAAGGCTGTCAACTGATCACACCCTAGTAGTGTGATGCCCCAGGCCAGACCCGGTAGACCCAAACATATTGCGGGTGTTTGCTGTCCCCTGTCGGAAGAAGAGATGCAAAACAAGTCAGAGTTTTCATGCAGCTCTTAAATTTTGACAGCCCTATCTATTTCAAACCACTTCTAACTTGAGAAAACGCCTTGTGGTAAGTTGCAGATGCTTCTTTTTTCATTTTGGCAGTGATATGGCAAAACTGTCCCGATCATATGGAGTCGCACGCAACCCCCAAATCGCTGTCTTGTCAGCAAACAGCTTCATTGTGAAATATATTCAAATAATGTTTCTACACAACTCAATGAATGTGATGCTGTTTTTTGGGCATGTTGAAATGGTGGTGACTCCCTTTTCTCTCTCTCACACTCTTTCTCTCTCTCTCTCTCTCTCTCTCTCTTCGTCAGAAGTTACAAGTTACTCTTACTTGAGCAGTTTTATGATTACAGATTACTTTGAGTACTTTCGTACTCTTACTCAAGTACATTTTTGGGATCACTACTTTTTACTTTTACTTGACTCATATTACAGTATTCTAAAGTAACAGAACCGCCTTCTTGAGTCCAGTATTTGCCTACTCTATCAACGTTTGCCCAGGATTGTCCCATACATTCAATTGTCACTCCAAAAGAGCAAATTCATAAAAGCAAGGCAAATGCAGAAAAGCCTTGTTTTTATGCATTTGCTGGCTTCCCCAAAGTTATCAGAATGATTGATTTAGATTCACTTTCAGTAATGGATTGTTTGATTGTCTCTCCCACTCACAATTCCACTTCACTTCAAGCTACATTTTGCCCATCTGTTGCTGCCCCAAATTTTCCATGGTGAAAACAATTTTATAGGTATTTCAAGTGCGGAAACCCTCTTTTAAATATGGCAGTCTTCACCACGTGCACATCTGTTGCCAACTGCACGTACAGCTTGTTAGAGTGAACATGCAATTTAGCACCAACTGATTGTGATGTTAATAAATCAGACATTATGTTTCTCAGCTGGCCTGAAAACACTCCCAGATCCCTCTAGAAGAACTGAATAAAGTGGCTGGGAAGAGGGAATTCTGGTCTTCTCTGCTCAGCCTGCTGAGATGAGATCAGGGGAAAATGGCGGGATGGTTAATCATCTACTCATTAGCAACCATTGATAGGTAGTCCTGCGCGACTGAGTGGGTTTAATGTGAGTTGCAGTTTATGGATAAGATATGTGGACACTCTTGTTGATGGCAGAACAAGTGCACCACTATTATTAAACAAAATAATGTTGGTTCAATCTTCACTTGCTCAGCCATCTCTGCTGGACACTACACTATATACGTTGGCTTGGACGAAATCCTCAGATAAGATATGATGGACATGATTTAGGGAGACATTTTTTTGCCCTGAAAATAACCACTCATTGTCCCCAGTCATGTCAAGTTGGTCTTTCAACACCACCTCTTTTGTTGACGGACAAAACTCTGTCAACAATATTGCAAATATTTTTAGACATGAATATATTGTGGCCACACGCTGAGGCAACTAGTTTGAGTGTTGGCCTCACAGTTCTGAGGACCAGGGTTCAAATCCCAGCCGCGCCTGTGTAGAGTTTGCATGTTGTCCCCGTGCCTGCATGGGTTTTCTCCAAGCACCCCGGTTTACTCCCAGATCTCAAAAACCTGCATTAATTGGAGACTCTAAATTCCCCTTTGGTGATAATGTGAACAATTGCTGTCTGTCTCTATGTGCCCTGTGATTGGCTGGCAACCAGTTCAGGGTGTACCCCGCCTCCTACCCATTGACAGCTGCAATAGGCTCCCACACTCCCTTGTGACCCTTGTGAGGATACTTGGTTCAGAAAATAGATGGATGACTATTTAGTGGTCATAAAAGGAAATTTCAAAATCACAACACTTGAGCTTTTTGTTCAGATCTTGGATTGGAGAAGAGATAGGGACTCAGTAGATGAGTATTTTTCCATCAGAAGGTCTCAGTTAGACAACTTTGCATTACAGTACAACTGCCAGTGGAAAAGCTATACACCTGGCCCAGCTGTTTTGATTACCAAGTATACTTTCCTTGACTGGAGGATACACATGCTAGCCTCTAAAATGTGGGAGACATAAACACATACTGATATAATTTCAACACTGTTCACTTGATTTGGATATACAGTTAACACTCTCAAATTAAAATTGAAAGTCTGTTATTAAAGCCAATCTTATTTGTTTTATTTACAATTCCTTATGGTGGTGATTTTAGCCAATGTCAATGTTCTGGTTGTAAGGTTATATTAACGCTGATAGGGACATGAAGTTATCCAGAGTGAACTTTATGCATAAACTGAGCTCATTTATGTACAGTATTATTATCATCAGTAACCCTTTGTTGAGCTAAGACAACTTCTGTATTTTAAAATAATATTTAAATAAATTTAAAAATAATTAAAATAATAAATCATGTAAATCATTTGAATTCAATAGCAACAATTATAACATTTTTTTCTCTTTTAACTTAAAAACATATTTTTCTAGTGTTAAAGTGGACTCAACCAAACCATAAACCATTACCAGAAAACTGCGATATGGACTGAAACATTGATTTTGTGAAACATTCTACCCTTTATTCCACTGCACAAGAAGGTGATTACTTTTACATTTATGTTTGTAGAATGATTCCATGATTTCTTTTGTAACTTGATTCATCCATCTATTTTCTGGGCCACTTTTCCTACAAAAGTCTCCGGCATGCTGGAGGCTATCCCAGCTAAATCTGGGTGAGAAGCACGCTTCACTCTGAACTGGTTGCCAGCCAATGGCAGGGCACAAATAAACGAACAACCATTCGCACTCAAATTCACAGCTGTGGGCAATTTAGAGCTTTCTGTTAACCTACTATACATGTTTTGGGATGTGGAAAGGAACCCACAGTACCTGGAGAAAACCCACACAAGCACTAAACACAAAAACTATTTTTAAAAGTTTGGCTTCATAAGTATAAACATTATCAAAGTGAGGTGATCTGGTGAAGTTGTCTGTGGTTATGGCAATGCACTAAGATACATTTGCAATGAAGCCTATTTTTAGCTTTGAAACAAAAAGTAAAAATAAAACATCCTGTTCATGCTAATTTTCCATATATTTATCTTTCTTTTGGCAGTGCAATCCGCATCAGTCGGAAGGGATGGCATATACTTCTCAACTTCTGCTTCCATACGGCTCTGACCTTCGCTGTGTTTGCCGGCGGCATCAATCGAATAAAATATCCCATCGTATGTCAAGCAGTAAGTTTTTGTGTTTTCTGTTTTTGTGTCCCTCTCTAATATTGCCCAGGAAAGTGATTAGGAATGTTTATTGAGGTGTTACAATCGAAAGCAGTCTGTGACTGGGCATCTTTCATAAAATAAGAAAATTACAGTTGTAGTTGCAGTTGCACATTTACTTTATGATGTTTGCAAGCAGCAGTCTTCATTCCAAATGTATGGATACAAAATTGTGAGTTATTTTGTTCTTTTTTATACATTTGGTACATTCATATATGTTATCTGGAAATTCCATGAGTCACAAAACAAAAGTATAAGATGTGTTCAGAGACATTACTTTTACAAAGATTACTGATTTCGCCTTGTCCATTATCACAGACACTTGCTCAATAGAGACATTCATTCATTCATTCATTCATTCATTCCACTTATCCTCACAAGGGCCACGGGAGTGGTGGAGCCTATCCCAGCTGTCATTTGGCAGGAGGCGGGGTACATCGGAACTGGTTGCCAACCACTTCCAGGGCACATAGAAACAAACAACAATTCGCACTCACAATCACACCTAGGATCAATTTAGAGTGTTCTGACTTTTGTCGAGAACAACGTTACACAGAACATTGGCCTAAACCCTTAACAGCCTTGAGATGAACTTGAACACAGATAGCTTGTGAGTGAGGCCTTCACATGCAATGTTAATGTCTGACCTCACTTCTGGATAAATGGATGAACCCCCCGTGCCACCCACAAATCCACACACATACACACGCTCACACAAACACACGCATGCACCACTTCAATATCGTGTACCATTTAGTTCCTGCAGTTTAAATCATCAGATGTGTACAAAAATGACTTGTTCTAGTTGTGTTGTACTGCGCCATTTTACAGATAGCTGTCGAGGTGAATACTATGCCTGTGGAAAACAGAAGGCGCATGCTTCAGCCTTGCAAGACACCGCTTCCCTTGTCATCACTTTATGTAAATGAGGCAACACTCAAGCACTTAAAGTACTTTGACAGTGCAATGGTTATGGTCCATTCAAAGCGAATGACGAAGCAAGGAGTGTTACGGTTGACAGCTTAGCATTTTGTTGATCAAAATAGCTGCAAAATAGACATTGTGAAAAGTGTTGGTATTACATGGACACATGTGCTCCATCACTCTCAGCAATCACATGTCCATGCCTGTAGGGATATTACAAATCCATTCAATAATACACCATGCAGTTTATTAGAATTCGGATAACATTTTATTGCATCCTTTGAAGAAAAGGCGATATGCCCTCAAAATAAAATAGAATTTAATTTCCATGCACAAAGAAATTCAATCAATCAGTGAAACTTGATTATTAAGCACTTTTATTCTGAAAATATGCCAGTCAAAGCACTTTACATGAATTAAAAATATAAAATGAATCAATTCTCTCGGTTGCTTTTCCATAAGGACAAGGTTTTAATATAAAAAGGGGACTTTGAGGTGATGATGCTAGCATCCATCACATCTTGACCAATGGCGATTATGTTACGGTACCATTAAGCAATGATATTCATCAACTGCCATCTTTCATGACATTGTAATATTGCATACTTATGGCAAATCTAGCAGGCATGGCCACTTACTCTGATGAAGCACTAAATGGTTAAGGCCAAGAAGTTTTGATAAAGCAGCAAGTGTCCATTGGAGGTTACATTATAGTTGGAGTGGAATGTTAAACAAAATCCATTGTTCGTTTCATATCGTAGTCTTGCGGTCTTGATTTTTGGTTTGGCACACGTTTGTTCTTAGGAAAAGCACTCATGTCTTGTCTAGATTAAAAGTGAAAGTATGTTCACTGCATTATAATTGTTTTAATTGCATTATGAGTAGTTTTTAAATAACCACAAATTGATTCAATGTTTGATTTTCCATCAATACCAACGGTGAACTAATTGACAGGCATAACAACATTTTTCTATTGAACGGCAAAAGGTACGATAAACCTGTGGAACGCACCTGTTGCAATTCAAACAATTCAGCTTTGTGTTCAACTAGAGAATTCAAGACTTCACACTGAGTGGGTACTTTTGTGACTAAATTAAGACAAGACCGTTGTTTCAGTATTCACACGTTTCGTGATATTTTTGTTTTATGGTTTATCGTGACTCTTTTCTGATGCAGAAAAGGCGCCTTGGCGTAACAAAGGTCTGTTATGAATAATCACAAGTGAATGACTTTGACTTGTCCATGAAGTTTACACTATGAAGTTTCTCTTTATGTTTAGAGCAGCATTTATATATTAAGCCAGTTTGGTCCATAAATATTGGGACATTAACACAACTGTCAACGTTTTGACTCTGAAAACAACCACAATTAATGTGAAATTGAAACAAACACGATTGTCATGTGCATGGCCAAGCCACTGCCCTGGCAGTGCTGCCTGCGAGGGGCAGGTCCAAACCACTGTCCTACACTTGGGTCCACCCCCATGCCGCTGTTTCATGACTGAAAGAACTGGCCAGAACAGGACCCAGCAGGGAAAATGTGGAGTCACTGGCCACCTCGTCGGGCACGCCACTTGTCTGCCTCCCAATGCACCCCGAACTGAGGAACAAGCACCCTCTAGCCAAGTGAGCTCCGTCTTATTGCCCTCTCCTACCTTGCATTGCCCGTGTGTTATCATTACTTCCCGACCACGACTCGCTCACCACCACACATTTTGCTGAACTTGGATTTTTCGGATTACAAGGGAGATCTGAATTTATACGACCGACTGCCTGATTCCGACTCAGACAATCACTGAATTCTCTCTTCCGGTGATCAGTCCCAGTCCCTTTGTTTTGCCGCCCCGCGCTTCCAGCCCCCTTGTGCCATCGACCAAGCCACAGCCAACGTCTGTCCACGCCTCACCAGCGTCCGAACCGCAGCAGATTTCCACCTGCACCTCGCCGGCGATCGAGCCAAAGCAGACTATTGCTCACTCCGCGCCGACGGCCAAGCCACAGTGGCATCGCACTTCCGCTCCAGCGAGAGCCAAGCCGTAGCCGATGTCCACCACATCTCGCTGCCCACCAAGCCACAACCGACTTCTGCCGATGACCGAGCCGGCAGACTCTAAACCGATGATCTATGAAATTGCGGAAATGAAAACAACTCACTAACTGCTCTGCAAGTAGCCAGTTTGACATTGATGAAAACTCCCCTTTCAGTTCCATCTGACTTTACTCCATTGCCAGATATGCAAAAAAAAGCAATTTAAAAAACATTCCAAGACACTATGGGCCGAGGTGGCACAGTGGACGACTGTTTAGCACATCTGGCTCAGTTCTGTGGACCCCGGATAAAATCCAGCTTCTCCTGTGTGAAGTTTGCATGTTCTCTTTGTGCCTTTGTGAGCATTTCCCCGGTACTCTGGTTTAATTTACAAATTCCAAAAATATGGGTGGTATCTTAATTGAAAACTCTAAACTGCCCCAAAGTGTGAATGTGAATGCAAAGGGTTGTCTATATGTGCCCTACAATTGGCTGGCCGTCTCACACACAAAGATAGCTGGGATAGGCTCCAGTAGGCCCGCAAACCTAGTGAAGAAAAGTGATTCAGACAATGGATGGACAATGGGCCCAAGATTCCAAGTAGCAGATAAATTGTGTGTATGCTCCAACAGAATGCGTGGGCTGTTGGTGGGTTTGTTGCAATAGATCTACTAAGGCCTGCCGCAAATCGACTGAACGTGGCTCCTGTGGCCCATTGGGAATAAAAAAAAAATAGTTACTTGACTGTTTGCCACACAGAGTGACTGAGCAACATACATCTACCGCTGCAATGGAAAAAGTATACTATATGTACAGAGTATTCAGTAATACGCTCTATTCTTTTTTTTTCTTGAACCACTAAAACATTTCATGATTTTCAAGGGAGACGCAGACTACGATAAAGTAATGAAAGCAAGTTTCAATAAAGGAGAAAGTGTACATTTTTGCTAGGCTTTTAGAAATGTTCGGTTGCCCTATTCACTGATATACCTAAACAGCAACCCTCAATGCCAGAGAATCTTCCCTCTTTCCATTTTTTACAGGCTGTTATATGTGTAATGTGACTCCATTCACCAGAGACCAACCCTTCACCAAATTTTCACCAAATCAGAGTAAAATGAGTGGTGTAGCAGGTGCTATATTGCATGCTCACTCACTGTTAGAGATCTGTCGCACTGTTGGTAACAATTGCAAAAGTGGGGGAGACGACCATATCTAAAAGTTGTTTTTCCACTTTTGGCAGCTGTGTTGGTTATCATATGTAAACTTTGAGAGAGCACCACAAGTGTAAAATTAATTTTGAAGTGATGGAATTGCAGGTTTTAGTTCAAGGGAAAAAAAAGAAATAACAAATGACTTCCAGATCAGTATCGAATCATTACTTCTTGTACTATTCCAGAATAAAGATGTTATAGTTTAACAAATGGAAAATCCAACTTGAATATTTGAAAACTATTGAATTGGAAAGGGAGTAAAATGGGGCCAATGTATGAAGAGCAAAACCAACATTCAGTGCAAGAACACATTTTGTGCATTTTCTCACAAAAATCAATTCACTCAGAATTTTAATATTGTCGTGTTAGTTCTGCATGCCATTAAAATGCATGTGTTTTAATTAACTTGAATCTTACATTTGTTACACTTCATATGCATGAAACCCTGACATTGAGTAGTGTGTGGTACAGTACATCACCTCCCGATCAGTTATAATGTTTGTTAAGATAAGTGGTACTTAGCGTCTTTGCAATTATGTGAGACGATGGAAATGTTGTTCTTGGTAATTGCCTGACAAGGCCTTCTGAAAGGGTAAAAGAGTGTGTTTGTCTTATACAGCTCCTCCTCACCATATAATCATGACTGACAATGTCTCTAAGCAAATTAGTTACATTTGCTAGCCTTACATTTGTTGAACGTAAAACATTTGACATCCTCCTATTCTAATGATATCCCTGATGAAGAAGAATCAGTGGACGTCTAGTGGTGATTGAATAGTTATATAACTCTAAACTGATCAGGTATAGTTGTGGAAACATGTTTAGAAATGTTCCATATTTGTCATTTTATTTATTTATTTATTTAATTATTTATGCTAAAATGAATCAAGGGACTACACACAATGCAGTTACCAGTTGCCCACCCCTGATCCTGATCTACATATACTGTAAAAAAATCTAAATTGAAGCCTATTGTTATAGCAAAATTAAGACCAAATTTAAAGGAAGACTCTCCCCAAATTTCATATGTACAATAAATCGTCCAATGTGACGAAATATTATTATTACATATATTTTGGACATTAACTGAAAAAAAAAAGAAAATAAAGAACATTTTTTAAATCCAAGCAAATTCTGGATGTGTGCCAGCTTTCACAGCCAAACACGAAAGAAACATCCTTGACTCCGCCCCTGACGTCGCCGGTGCTTAGCATTACAGACCATTCATTCTACCTAAGCCAAGATGCCGACCTGTTTTCCAACAAAACTGAGAAAACTCACCCAAATTTCTCCTTCTTTAACCTCCCATTGGGTTATCCTGACAGTATAAAGCTGTGGCTGTCACAGTTGAGGCTCGTTCACCAGCAGGGGAAATTTGCACGCATCAAGTCATTACTGGTTATTAGGTGCTTAGTTATAGCCTATCGTGCTGGTACTGTATAAGCAGCAACATATTTTATGAGGCTGCACGGTGCCGCAGCTGTTCAATCCCGGACTTCCATGTGTGGAGTTTGTATGTTCTCCCCGTGTCTGCGTGTGTGTAAACTTGCCTCTTGCCCATTGACAGCTGGGATAGGCAGCAGCATTCCTCTGACTATCGTGCAGGTAAGAAAATGGATGAATGGATATATATGTGTCAGCACACATTATTTCCCGGTTACTATTTACGGCGATGCGCACATGCAAACCCCCCTGCCAACCTCTCACGACATCCCCGCCAGCGGTCGAACACGAGAACCTGAGTGCTTGAAAAGTACAACTTGGGAACGAAAAAAAAAAATCTGGCCATACCTGCTGTATATTCTCTACATCGAAACCAACTCCTCAGAAAAGCATCAAATCTCCGCAGTCCATATAATGGGTGTGTTATTGTTCGTCGTCAACGCCACGCTCCTCCCAACACGTCGACTTCCACCTGTGTGCATTCTGGCTCAAACGCATTGGCTTGAACATTGTACATTATGTTATTTTTGGTTTTTTTGTTTGTAATGATCCATCCATCCATTTTCTTTGCCGCTTATCCTCAGGAGAGTCACGGGGAGTGCTGGAGCCTATCCCAGCCAAATCAAAGGGCACATAGAAACAAACTGCCATACTTACAATCACACCTAGGGGCAATTTAGAGTGTCCAATTAATGTTGCATGTTTTTGGGATGTGGGAGGAAACCGGAGTACCCGGAGGAAACCCACGCAGGCACGGGGAGAGCATGCAAACTCCACACAGGCGGGAACCTGGGACCTCAGAACTGTGAGGGCAGTGTGATGGTAAAATCTGATCCACCGTGCCGCCCTGTTTGTAATTATTTTTCACAAAAATCAGCCACAAAATGCCAGACATTCTCTATTCGGTCAAACGTATCCATGAGCAATTGGGGGTCAGTACAGGAAGCACTCCAGGCGTGGCAAATGCTGATTGGTTGTCAGTTTTCCAGCCGGGATCATTGGAATGTCTGAATGTCAAGAGAGGAATTTCGATAAAACTTTTCCAATTTAGAGATGTTTCTAGGTGAAATCTGTGGATAATTTGGGCATTAAAAGAAACACTGAACCCTCATCTACTAACTTTTAATATGTGCTGCCGTTCCCATTATTTTCAACAAATTCCTCCTTTAGCCTTTAGTACATAATTGTACTACTTTCACAAAATAGAACAAAGTTGCATTTTATTACCCTATATTTTCACACATGCAATATATAATGGAATAGGATTTTGTCTGTTCGCTCACTCTGGACGAGTTTGTCTTGGCCAACAATATTGTAGATTGGTAAATTCCTTTATGTGAGAAACTCGATCAAGACTCAAGAGTTGAGCCACGACTCCTCCACATCGAGAGTAGCCAGATGAGGTGGCTCGGGCATCTGGTTAGGACACTTCATGATGTGTTCCATATACCTCCCACAGGGAGGAGACCACAGGGGCTATCCAGGAGACACTCGAGAAATTACATCTCTGATTAGGGTCGTGTGGCAGAAGAGGGAGATACCAACTGCATGGTGTAGCGCCGGAGGAATTCTTATCCCAAAAGAGCAGGACTCATCAGAGATTGCGCAGTTCCGACAGATCAGCCTTGTAAGTGTTGCAGGGAATTTTTTCTTCAGAGTGGTTGTTTATATAATGGAAGAATACCTGTGAGTTAACAACCTGATTGGAACGTCAATCCAGAAAGCAGGAATCTGTCTTCTCTGGATGCATAGAACATGCTAGCGTCATTTGGCACCAGATTCCGGTTGCCAAAAAGGAGGGACGAGACCTTTATGTGGTGTTCATGGACCAAGCAAACACCTTTGGCTCAGTGCCTCATAATCTCCGGTGGACAGCACTTGAATATTTCAAGATCCTAGTGGCATTACAACCCTGATTAGAGCTGATGTCAAGGATGTCCAGCTCTGTGTTACAGCAACAGCGTACACCACAGCATGGAAGCACCTGGAAGTGGGAATCATGGCTGGGTGTACCATCTCCCTGCTGCTATTCACCCTGGCCATGGAGGTCCTCATCATCCTGGCCTCTCACTAGGTGGTTGGTGGGCAGTGAATAAGACCTGGGGTGAATCTGCCTCCAGTCAGACCCTACTTGGATGACCCCACCATGCTTACCACAACCAAGGCTTGCACTATATGATTGTTAAAAAATCTCCAGGAAGACATGGAGCTGGCTCGCATGAAGATCAAGCCGACAAAGTCGAGAACCATTTCCATCGTCTAGGGAAAACTGTTAAACCACCGCTTTCACATTGGTGAGGAACCAGTTCCATCACTTGGTTGGCCTGGAAATCAAAACTGGATGAGATGGCTGGGGTGAGGGAAATCTCGGCTTTCCTACTTAAGCTGCTGCTACAGCAACCCGACCTCCGATAAGTGGAGGAAAATGGATGGATGGGTTAAGTTATTCAATTAAATATTTCTTCCTAGAGCATAACAAATTCATATTTAATTCAATTTCATTTCCGCAATGGAGTTTAAACAGAAATGTGTCATTGGGAAGAGGTAGTCACTCACCATGTTTTGACTAATAATTCTTATTGTGGAGACAACAATAAGTACTTTGATGTTTTTTTTTTTGTTTTTGTTTAACATCTTTGCAATATCACCTCATCTGAAATCCAAATTACCTGAAAGATGAAAAAGAAATATTGCATCACTGCAAGAACTAACATCTAAAATGGGAAAATCGGTCAAAAAGGTCAGTAAACGATCCATTAAAAACCTTTAACAGTCTGTGTAGAGAGCATACATTAGCCAGTCTAGTGCTCATTATTAAAAAAAAAAAACATTAATTATTTTCCAGTTGGCTGTTTCCAGCTCATCATTTGTTGACTTGATCAATGTGCTGTGCAGTGAGGCAGTCATTGCCTGCAATATTTAATATTTCCTCAGGGTTTTCTGCTAAGAATGGCTTTAACTTCTCGATGAAAATAGTAAAGTCACAATTTAGCAGACCAGTTACTGATAATTTGCTACTATTTATTAATGATAGTGTGCAGGATACTAGTATGTTGGTTTCTCATTTTTTTATTAATTGAAATGGTAGTCTGTTGTTACTGCCAACATTTAGTTACATTGTGCTAGTTTCCCTTTTGGTTGGTCTTTTTGTTATTTTGCAATGTTAAACACTTTAGAGGGATCAGGTATGTATCAGGTATGAGTTTAAAACTCCTGATTTTAATGGTGAAAATGTTATAGGAAGATTGCTCCTCTCAAGGTAAATACAGTGTGCACACCACAATGTGTTGGAAAACATGGAATTTTCTTTCACAATTTTTATTTTCTATGGCATACCTTACGACAAAATACTTGCAGATGTGGCCAGTTTACTTTAATTGATTTGTCCTGTATTTCTACATTCAAATATATTTTTTGTAACAAAATCATTAAATATTGCAAAACTGAGTACACACCCAAGAAAGTTCAACAATGCTAAAGCCAAGAATTTACTACTCGTAAAATGATCTGAATTTGGAATGTGGGATCAAAAGCTTACATTTTCAAAGGCATGTCGCTGTAAGATTCGTAAATGGAACTTTACGGGCTATTTCAATTAGTTATGCTGCATTAATAGTAACATAAGCGCTTATCTCCCTTTAAATCAATGAAAACAAACTTTTAAAATCTCTAGTGAAAGAAGTGGGAATTTTGTATGGTCTTGCACGTCTACCTTGCCAAATGGTTAACATACACAAAGAATGAAGGTAGAACCCAGTAAATTGTTTGTTACTTTCACAATCTGAAGAGGCTTAAAAATACCAACAAGCCCACATATTCCTCCTCCTTTTTCTTTGCACACTTGAAGCTTAGAAGGGTGCATACTTCAACACAATCATTGACACCAGCCCTCGTCTGCTCTCCATAACATGCTCAAGGACGAATCCAATTAGGACCAGGAATCATGGAAACTAGCTTTAGTCTCCTGCCATATAAGACAGGACAGTAGAAATCTGAGCAGTGCATATTACTGCAGACCAAACTGATATTCTATGAGGGAGGAAAAGAAAGCTTTGTATTTTGTAATATTTCCTCATCATTTTCCATCACCTCTCCTCTTTTAAATCTATTTTTATTAACCGTCAAAACCTTTACACAAACTTCAGTTCAATTCTCCCATTCAAATGTGATTTATGAATATTCAAATGAGAAAGAGAGGGCAGGTATGCATTACAGTGCATTCCTCTAACAGCGTGATGCTCATTTATATTGTAATTTGTTATTGTGGCTGCACCCTTGATGTCCTCTAGCATAACTGATAAAATGGTCAGTATCCAACTGTAAAACTGCACCAAATGCTGTCAACAACCTTACACCTAGCCAACCTTTCACTCTGATTTGCTTGATAGTCTCTTGAATAAAAGACTCTGAACATTAAAGACTGTAAGGAAAGCCGTCAGAGAGACCCTAGGTGTGACATTGATATTTTTGAGAGCCACATGTCGTTCACTTTTATTCTTTGAATTGCATGTGGAAAAGGAAGTGACAGTATTTCCCTGGACAGCCATCGTACAGAATTTATGAGAAAAGGTTCCGATTATAATTGTAGCAATTTTACCATTTCAGGTCGGGTTCGTGTTACACTACTCATCTTTAGCAACCATGCTCTGGCTTGGGGTGACAGCGAGGAACATTTATAAGATGGTGACGAAGAAGCCTCCACAAAGCCAAGATGGTGACCCACCTAGGCCCCCAAAACAGCCACTGTTGAGGTACAGAGATTTTCATGCAATGTTCTGGAACTTTAACTGCTTGCTATGGGTCTCTGAGTGTGTGTGTGTGTGTGTGTGTGTGTGTGTGTGTGTGTGTGTGCGCTTGTATGCAGGTGTGATACTATTCTGATATTCTTGATCTGTCACTACAATCTGTTACTTGGTTGTTTTTAATTACACCTCCAAATTTGAATCGCTATCAGGTTGCAAAATTTGGAAATGGTCCAAAATCTGCAGGAACAATCACACCTCTAAATTCGCACCACATCACCATAATGGGTGATATTATCAAAGAAAAAACACAAATTTATAAGGACTCCAATACATTTGTTAACACTGAGGGAACATACATACCAAGGCTATGGAATATGCTGTATACTAGAATCAGAATCAGCTTTAATGGCCAAGTATGTAACAACACACAAGGAATTTGTGTCTGCCAGTCGGTGCCGTCCTGGTACGACATTCAGAACAAACAAAGTACTAACTAACAAGAACAAAGAACAAAAGACATTCAGTTTACAGGAACTATTCCTTAAAGGAGTCCCAGTTGTGCAAAGATGCAGAATCTTCTTGCATTTAGTGCAGTTAGAGGGCATCAATCCCCCACATTATGTCAAGCATATAGAGTGTCCCCTTACCCGTTTGTCGTTCACCGTTATAGACCAGTGCAATGACAACTGTGCAAAGGGAGAAGTTCAAAATGACAAATTGTGCGATAGTATACACTGTAGTTTATTAATACAAAGACTGGTTGGACCAGCAGGATGTGAGGGTGCGTCCCAACAACAGCGCAAGGCAGAAAATGGTCGGTTCGCTAATCCAGAATTTAATGACTTAATTGCAAGTGGGATAAAACAGTTTGAATGCCTGCTAGTTTTATTACAGTATGCACACACACACACACAGATACACACACGGACGGCACTGTGCCTCCTCCCCGATGACAGCTGTGATAGGCTCCGTTACTCCCAAGACCCTCATGAGGATAAGTCACTCAAAAAACGGATGGATGGATGGATGGATGGATGGATGGATGATATGAACACACACACACATAAGTGTTCCCATTAGTGAGCCAAAACAGCACAATTTAAGAAAATACCAATGTGTAATGCAATTGTAGGAATACCAGTGCTTCATAGAGTCTAGCCGTGTAAACTACATTGCGAGATGGTATTGAGTGAAAAAAATGAGGATTTGTGTGTGTGTGTGTGTCACCATTAAAGTATTTTCTCATATAGTATTAAACTGTGATGACTGTAAAACTAAACTTCAGTGAACATTTAAAGTGATTCCGTTCATCCCAGCTGACTTGAAAAAGGCAGGTCTTACTTTGTAAGGAGTTTCTGAAGGGCCAAAAAACAGAAAAACACTCTTTACCTCGAAATAACCATTTCTCACGCAAAGCAAATACACCAATACTGACATGATTCAGTTTACAACTACAGAAAATTCTTGGGTTACTGCCATCATGAGCTCCTTGTGAATGAGATCATTTGTTCAGACGCAAGCAGTTGGCTCATCCAGCACCACATCCATGTTGATCCGTGGTGATTTGCTGTAATGGTCCCTGTCAGACATGCTCATGCAATAAGACTTAGTGACTGGAGACAAATCAATTTCTGTTCCTGCCCTACTACACCCCGCCTCCACCCCCTTCGATCCCACCCCCCATTCTCCAATCACCGCCTCTACCTCCCTGTCCCTCCAATCTTGACAGCATCTAATGGTATATCAAGAAAACAACTCTGGTCAATTTTGACAGAAATCTGCTCCATCTGACTTTTTTTTATAACTTTTATTCGATGAATATGTATCTTCTTTGTGGATATGACACAAGAATGTTCTGCTGAGGTATATATATAAAATACAATTATTGTTATTATGAGTTGTATTGCTGTTCTTTTATCAAAATTTGTTATAGTCAGGACATGTTTTAGTTTTATCAGATGACTGACTTGTGTCACTCACATATCTCTTCTGTTGGAGGGTTTGTGTCTTTCTTCCACATGCACAGATGGAGGTGTGCAATCTTTCTGAAGACACTGTATTAAAACATTAACATATGTAAAGTGTCCCATATGGATCCTGAGGTTAAATTGGTCAGATGTTTTAACACTTCACAGTGTGTTTCTTTCTGCTTGTCCCTTCCGGGGTCCCCACAGAGTATCATCTCAGATGAACGCATATATATGTTTGGCACAATTTTTACACCGGATGCCCTTCCTGACGCAACCCTTGTCAGGGAGTGGAAGCCCCAGTGGGATACGAAACCACAACCCCTGATTTACCAAACCAGTGCTCTAACCACTGAGCTACAGGGCCTCTCGGTGTAACACTTCACTGTTTATTCTTATTTACACATATGCCGCTAACAGGACTGTAAATAGGCTTAACACAATCAGGATTTTTGGGGCTGATCACCGATCGACCTCCTCAAGCCATGACCTTATCGTGGTGGAGGGTTTTGTGGTTCCCGATGATCCTAGGAGCTAAGCTGTCTGAGGCTTCATGCCCCTGGTAGGGTCACCCATGGCAAACAGATCCTAGGTGAGGGACCAGACAAAGTATGACTCCAAAACCCCTATGATGACCATAGAAATTGAATCTTGGTTTCCCCTGCCCGGACACAGGTCACCAGGACCCCCCTCTGGAGCCAGGCTTGGAGGTGGGGCTTGAAGGCGAGCGCCTGGTGGCCATGGGGCTCGGCCGGGCACAGCCTGAAAGGGTAACATGGGTCCCCCTTCCCATGGGCTCATCACCTGTGAGAGGGGCCAAAGGGTCGGGTACAATGTGAGCTGGGTGTTGGCCAAAGGCAGGAACCTTGGCGATCCAATCCCCGGCTATAGAAACTAGCTCTACGGACAGGTCGAGAAGTTCTGACTAGACATAGTCTGACTCATCTCTACTGACCACTTGGGCTCTGGCACCACTCCTCTTGAGAGGGGTTGGACTCTGTTCCACTCTGGTGTTGCCCACGGGGATAGACACCGAGCAGGTGTGGGTATACTTATTACCCCCCGGCTCGGGACCTGTACATTGGGATTCACCCCGGTGGATGAGAGGGTAGCCTCCCTCTGCCTGAGGGTAGGGGGACAGGTCCTGACTATTCTTTGTGCTTATGCACCAAACAGCAGTGCAGAGTACCCACCCTTTTTTGGAGTCCTAAGAGGGAGTGCTGGAGAGCGCCTGCTGTGGGAACTCCATCATTCTGCTGGAGGACTCCAATGCCCACATGGGCAATGACAGTGAGAGCTGGAAGGGCGTGATTGGGAAGACCAGCCCCCTAAATCAAAACTCGAGTGGTTTTCTTTTATTGGACTTCTGTGCTCATCACGGATTGTCCATAACAAACACAATGTTCAGGCATAAGGGTTTCACATTTACACCTGGAACCAGGACACCCTACGTCGTAGTTCGATGATCGACTTTGTGGTCGTGTCATATGACTTGCGACCGCATGTCTTGGACACTGGGGTGAAGAGAGGAGCGGAGCTGTCAACTGATCACCACCTGGTGGTGAGTTGGCTCCGATGGTGGGGGAAAATGCCAGTCTGACATGGCTGGCCCAAATGTATTGTGTGGGTCTGCTGGGAACGTCTGCCAGATTCCCCTGTCATGAGAAATTTCACCTCCCACCTCCGAAAGAACTTTGCTCACGTCCCGGAGGAGGTGGGTGACATTGAGTCCGAGTGGAAAATGTTCCGCGCCTCCATTGCTGAGGTGGCCGACTGGAGCTGTGGCTGTAAGGTGGTCGGAGCCTGTCATGGCAGCAACCCACGAACACGTTGGCGGACACCAACAGTGTAGGATGCTGTCAAGCTAAAGAAAGAGTCCTATTGGGCATTTCTGGCCTGTGGGACTCCTGGGGCAGCTGATAGATACCGACTGGCCAAGCGGAATACAGCTTCTGTGGTTCATGAGGCAAAAACCCGGGCGTGGGAGGAGTTCGGTGAGGCCACTGAGATCAACTTCAAGACAGCTTCAAGGAAATTTTGGTCCGCCCTCCGTCGTGTCAGGAGGGGGAAGCAGTGCACCATCAACACTGTATATAGTGGGGACGGGGCGTTCCTGAACTCAACTCCGGATGTTGTGAGTCGGTGGGGAGAATACTTCAAAGACCTCCTTAATTCCATTAACACGCTTTCCCATGAGGGAGCTGAGTCTGGGTGCTCTGAGGCAGGCTCTTCTATCTCTGGGATTGAGGTTACCGAGGTGGTTAAAAGCTCAGAGGTGTCGTGGCCCTGGGGGTGGATAAGATTCGTCCGGAGTTCCGAAAGGCTCTGGATCTTGTGGGGCTCTCCTGGTTGACACGCCTTTGCAACATCGCATGGACATCGGGGACAGTGCCTCAGGATTGGCAGACTGGGGTGGTGGTCCCACTTTTCAAGAAGGGTGACTGGAGGGTGTGTTCCAACTATGGAGGGATCACACTCCTCAGCCTCCTTGGTAAGGTCTACTCAGGGGTACTGAAGAGGAGGATCCATCGGGAAGTCGAATCTTGGATTCAGGAGGAGCAATGTGGTTTTCGTCCTGGCTGTGGAACAGTGGACCAGCTCTACACCTTTGGCAGGATCCTCAAGGGTGCATGGGCGTTCGGCCAACCAGTCTATATGTGTTCTGTGGACTTGGAGAAGGCATTTGACTGTTTCCCTCGGGGAGTCCTGTGGGGGAGTATAGGGTACAGAAGAAACCCCTGATAGGAGCTGTTCGGTCCCCGTACGACCGCTGTCAGAGTCTGGTCCGCATTGCCAGCAACAACTCGGACTGCCGAGGCATAAAGGGTGTCCGGTTTGGTGGCCTCAGCATTGCATCTCTGCTCTTTGCAGATGATGTAGTTCTGGTGGCTTCATCAAGCCGTGATCTCCAGGTATCACTGGAGCGATCCGCAACAGAGTGTGAAGCGACTGGGATGAGAATCAGCACCTCCAAATTCTGAGATTATGGTCCTCAGTCGGAAAAGGGTAGCGTGCCCTCTCCAGGTCGGGGATGAGATCCTTCCCCAAGTGGAGGAGTTCAATTATCTTGGGGTCTTGTTCACAAGTGAGATAGAATGGAGCGGGAGATCGATAGACGGATCAGTGCAGCATCTGCAGTGATGCGGACTTTGTATTTGTCCGTTGTGTTAAAGAGGCAGCTCAGTCGAAAGGCGAAGCTCTCAATTTACCAGTCGATTTACGTTCCTACCCTTACCTATGGGCATGAGTTGTGGGTCATGACCAAAAGAACAAGATCCCGGATACAAGTGGCCGAAATTAGTTTCCTCCGCAGGCTCTCCCTTACAGATAGGGTGAGAAGCTCGGTCATCCGGGGGTGGGGGGGGGGGGGGCTCAGTGTCAAGCCACTATTCCTCTATATTGAGAGGAGCCAGATGAGGTGGCTGGGGCATCTGATTCCGATGCCTCCTGGACGCCTCCCTGGTGAGGTGTTCTGGGCATGTCCCACCAGAAAGAGACCCCGAGGACGACCCAGGACATGGTGGAGTGACTGTCTCTCGGCTGGCTTGGGAATGCCTCGGGATCCCTCCAGAAGAGGTGGAAGAAGTGGCTGGGGAAAGGGAAGTCTGGATATCACTGCTGAAGCTACTTCCCCCGCGACCCGACCCAGAAAAGTGGTTGATAATGGATGGATGGATGGATGGATCACCGAGTTCAAAAAATTATGACCAATCACTGATCTGATCACAAGATGAAGTAATGAGTCTCTTTAAATGACCTGTTCATTTACTGTATATACATGTACATTTAATTGCTCAAAATATATATTTACGATAAATAATGTATTTTTGGTCATTTATTTATGCCAGTGAGCATAATGACAGACAAAACAAATGAATGGTCTTCTATTAGATGGCAGCAAGTACATTCAGCAATAATGTATCAAATTTTTGCGACATTTTTGTTTGTTGGTATTCTGTGATATTTTCCAATTGTAAAGTACCAGTATTTGCCTTGTTTCCAAGCAGTTTCGAATTTGCTACTCTAATCAATATCATCGGTTCAACATAACAGCAGCATGTTCACACACAACCACGAGCGTTAGCACTACTAGCTTGCTAGGCTACGTAATGTTTTGTACCTGCTTGCAAGCTATATCACATTAAAAGTATGTTAAAATACCTCTATCCAGCCTTACATGAAGTCCTCCCCTGTCCTAAGTGACCAGTGACCACCAAGAAACACTGCCACCAATAGTCGGTGAGATCCACTGGTGTTGTTGTCACCATGGTAATGATTCGCATCTGAGTTGACAAGATAAAGGCTGATGATGGTAAAAAACAGGATGCAATGGTATCAGAATGCAAGATTTTATTCCAGTAGTCTGACATAGTACAATCGTGAAAGAACAATTTTGTCTTGTCTCATCGAAGCATTGCAGCCGTCAAGTCTTTTAAGTTAAGTTTTTAATAACTTGGCTGTCAGTTATTTACAGTTCTATGTCAAAAGACAACCAAGAATGCTGAAAATAAAACAAATATTCTGAGCAAAATAACGACGTGGAATAAATGACTATTGCGAGGGGATGGTGGCTCCTAAGATTACTCTTCCACTCAAAATTCCCTACTACCTACCTCAGAATCTGCCCATCCTGTAAGGCAGGCACTCCTCCCCCTTGCCCCTACACCTTCCCACCCCCATAGTACCAATGACCCAGACAAGCACCTTGATTATAATAGAATTTTCGGCACGCCAGCTGTGAGACAAGTGACATATTGTGAAAGGGAGAGATAGAGGGAGGAGAAAATGGGAAGATAGAGTGATGTAAAGGTTAGACCAGTGACAGAGGTGGAGATTGAACAGGATGGAAGAGGAAATAGCATAGTGTTATGTTGGAAGATGGATGACAGGGCAAAGGGAAAGCAGACATACACAGTGGAGAGGGAGCTGCTGTGGACAAGCCTTGTTTTTGCATATATTTTTCACTGTTGCTATGATGCAAGGGTCAATGGCACTCGAGGTTTACAATTAGAAAGCTTTCTTTATCTGGCACCAGATGACAAATGATTAAACACTTGCTGACTGTATGGAGAACTTTGCCTGAAGGTGACAGATCTAAATATACCATCTCCACATTCATAACCTCTATTTCACCCTGAGGAAGTGTAACATTAATTTCACAAAATGATGTAATGCTTAAGGAAAATATTGAATGAAGAGACTAGTACATTAATTGATGAGCCATACCTTGACAAACACAGCGTTGTTATTCTTATCCATCCATCCATCTATCCATCTTCTTCCACTTATCCCATGTCGGGATGCGGGAGCATTACCTTTAGCAGGGACACCCAGACATCCCTCTCCCCAGCCACTTCATCCAGCTCTTCCAGGGGGATCTCTCCAGCATGCTCTGGGTCGTGTCCTGGGTCTCTTTCTAGAAAGGCATGTCCAAAACACCTCAGCGGGGAGCCGTCCGAGAGGAATCCAAATCTGATGCCCCATCCACCTCATTTGGCTCCTCTCAATGCGGAGGATGAACGGCTCTACTTTGAGCTCCTCTCAGATGACCCAGCTTCTCACCCTATCTCGAAGGGAGAGCCAGCCACCCTTCAGAGGAAACTCATTTCAGCCGCTTGTATCCGGGATCTTGTTCTTTTCGGTCATGACCCACAGCTTGTGACTATAGATAAGGGTAGGAACGTAGATCGACCGGTAAATTAAGAGCTTTGCCTTTCAGCTTATCCCCTTCTTTACTACATCAGACTGATACAGAGTCGGCAACACTTTGGACAATGCTTCGATCCACCTGTCAATCTTGCATTGCATTCTTATCTCACTCGTGAACAAGACCCCAAGATACATGAACTGCTCCACTTGGGGCAGGATCTCATCCCCAACCTGCAGAGTAAACATCACCCTTTTCCAACTGAGGACCATGGCTTCAGATTTGTATTTGCTGATGCTCATCTCAGCCGCTTCACACTCGGCTGTGAATCACTCCAGTGTGAGTTGGACAACACAGTTTGATGAAGCCAACAGAACCACATAATCTGCAAGAAGGATGGATGCAATACTGAGGCCACAGAAGTGGACCCCCTTTATGTCTCAGTTGTGCCTAGAAATTCTATCCATAAAAGTTATGAACAGAATCGGTGATAAAGTGCAGCCTTGGCGTAGTCCAACCCTCACCAGAAACGAGTCTGATTTACTGCTGTCAATGCAGACCAAACTCTGACTCCGGTTGAACAGGGACCAAACTGCCTGAATCAGGAGGTTCGGTACCCTGGATTCACAAAGCACCACCCACAGGACTGCCCAAAGGACATGGTCAAACACCTTCAATCAGACCCCTCCTCCAAGTTAAGGAAGGGTTGCTATTGTCATCTACGTAAATTACCATGTTGGTTTGCTCCTACAACATTCTTTGACATTAACAAAACATAGTTTAGCTTTTAAGAATTTGGGTTTCAGAGTCGGAGGACAGGTTCCATTCCTTCTATGGACTTATAAGTACAGGGAAAAAAAGCAAAACAAAAAAAATGGAATTGGAGAGATGCTTGGCTGCTCACTGACGACTGTCGAGCTACACCTGAACAAGGATTTGTCCCTGCTGCCCAAGCTCAGGTTGTGCAGCGCGCCACACAACACTTTCACTCTGAATCAGTCTTTCCATGCTTCTACAGTATGTCTGTGATCTCGTTGTGTTTGGTGTGCAACAACACAAAGTTTACATCAGAGAAGACGTTGAATTTGAGGGACACCAATAAGTAGCCTATGATAAAACACCTAAACTGTATTGTGTTTGTATAACCTTTCATTCATCAGTGAGATCATCTCCTTGCAGTTGCAAGCGCAACCTTTGGCCAGGTTTTGACATTTTGTGGTCTGCACTGATGTTTCGTGTTTGCAAAAATTCAATGAGTCAAAAATGTCTCAACTAACTATAACCCTTTGTATCCTATTTTGCACGTTTGAGTGTATACAGCATTTTGGGTTCCTATTCTTTTCACAACCAGTTTATGAGAACAATCCAGTAAAAATTGAAATTTTTGTTTTGTTCCATTTTTGAAAGGTTCTATGTACAGTAAAGACAGCAATGTGGTTGCAATGGCACATCTGCTTGTCTTCTTTGTGTTTTCCAATAGCATATTTTAAATTCTCCACCCAGCAAATATTTGTAGTGAATATTTGTGTCATGAGGGTAATGAGTCTTTGCCATGCAGTGTAAATATACACTTGCTATAGAAGCATTATGAAACCTGTTATTTTTAGAAGGGGTGTAGTGGAGACCCCCTTCCATACAGGCAGCGTGGATTTACTTCCCACGAAATCGCTGTGTTAATCTGAGTAGAAATTTTATCAGGGTGTGCCTTTTGACCACCTGTGATAGGTATCTACAGTGACCCTGAACAGGATAGGTGGAATAGAAAATGGATGATTAGTTAGATGTATAGCAAAAAATATGTACATGAGGATAAGGAGGGATGGATGTTCAGGTATGTGCTAGGAAATCTTAACTCTGTTATATAATCCTAAAATGTGACGGAATCAGGAGAAAACCTGTGACACTTGTATCAGTACCCTTAGTGTGTGATTTTGAAGTTCAGGCAGAATTTAATCATTGTACGTATTTCTCAGTGTTCACATTGATTATTGGTTTTATGTCTATTTCTCACATGCATTTCATGAATGGTTTGATTAAAATCTTTTTTTTTTTCATCATGTTTTACAGATTTTATTTAATCAGTGGTGGCGTGCCCCTCATCATCTGTGGGGTCACTGCAGCTGTCAGTCTTGACAACTATGGCAGTGGGGAGCAAGCACCATAGTAAGTTCGCGCAGTTCAACTTAACAATTCGATTGAAAACTGTGGTTATGAATGGTTTACAAAAGTAAATCCTAGGGCCTGACCAATTAATCGGGGGGCCAATTTAATCAACCAATATGAACACTTTCCAAATCATCTGATTTTGTAGATTTTTTTTCAACCCATTAACACAATATAGATAATGACATTCTAAATAGCATAAAAAAAATCTGCAATTTTAAAAAAAAAAATTCTTCATTCTAAGGATAAATATTCAAGGGCAAATTATTTGAAACACATAAACATTCTGTCTGTATTTCATAGAGTGTATTTATTGTTGATGGTGTTAAGGGACCAAAAAAGTTATTCTATTCAGTGTAGAGTATATATTTTTTAATTAATCTCCTGTCAGAATATTACTCTGCCAAATATCAGAATTGGCATTGGCCTCAACAAATCTACATTAGTCAGTGTCTAGTAAGAGTTATATGAATATATAATGCCAATGCATGCAAATTTCTTATGACTGTGATTGAATTGATCGTCAAACCGGGCAAAGAGCTTTTGGTCATCATTTATTGGGAGTAAATTTCTGTACTCTTTATTATCAATTCATATTTTACGTGTCATCATTATGGAAATCCACCAAATATTTCATTAAGTTAAGGTTAAAATGAAGGAAATCATCTTGACCACTGGCTTTGATATATTTTATTTATTCTTATTTGATGATTTTCTTGTTTGATCCAGCTGTTGGATGGCCTGGGAGCCAAGTCTGGGAGCTTTCTTTGGCCCAGTAGCCCTCATCGTCCTGGTGACATGCATCTACTTCCTCTCCACCTTTATTCAGCTGCGGCGGCACCGTGAAAAGAAGTACGAGCTTAAGCAGTTGACAGAAGAGCAGCAAAGGCTGGCTGCCATTGATGTGCCAACTCATTGCCAGCAGGGAGCTGAGCCCGGAGCCCTGACCCCCCAGCCTACCGGGAGCCACTGCCCTGCTGGTTGTCCAGGCGTCCCAGTTAATCCTGCCCTACTGGCCAATGAGCACTCCTTCAAGGCCCAATTACGCACAGCGGCCTTCACGCTTTTCCTGTTCCTGGCAACATGGACTTTTGGGGCACTAGCTGTGTCACAGGGTCATTTCCTGGACATGATCTTCAGTTGCCTGTATGGTGCCTTTTCTGTCACGCTTGGCCTCTTCATCCTCATCCATCACTGTGCCAAACGGGACGATGTCTGGCATTGCTGGTGTTCTTGTTGTCCTGGGGGGCGGGCCAAGACCTGCTCTGGTGCCCATGGGTCGGGCCAAGTGCCACCGAAAGTCAACGTAAATGGAGATACTCCTTCGCATGGCCATAGTCATAGTCACTGCCACCATGATTCCCCATGTAAACCACTGATGAGCTGTAGTCATGGCAGTGTAAGTCACTGTAAGCACGCTGCCCTTCCATCATCACAAAATCATGTCACTTGCTTGACACCTGTAACTCCATGTTGCGCGGCCCTGCATAGCCAGCAGTTAATGGAGGAGGAACCTACTGCTACGCATGTACTGCTTCATGCTGATCCAGAGGGTTACCGGCCGGGCATCCAGTTGCACCCCTGTTTGAAGAGCAGCAGCAGGACTAAAGGCCGCCATTTCAGCCTCAGGTCCGGCACCAGCGTTTGTGGCGTGGGGAGTGAGAGGGAATACGCCTATCATATCCCCTCTACTGTTGATGGAGGGAGTGTGCACAGCTCACACACTGACAGCCCACACAGCACCCATGAGCGTCACATCCACACTTGTCCACATCAGGTCCAGGAGGGCATCCATGAGGGGCATCATACCTGCCACACGGCAGGAGCAATTGCCCATGAGACCCTTACATGTCACAATCCCTGCCACCGGCATATGTGCTGCACCAAGGCGGACATTTTCCCTTCTCTGTGCCAAGCTGAGGCAGCCAACGCAGGCGTGTTCTTGTGCGGGTGCAGCAAAGCTGCGGAGGAGGAGCCAATTACGCATCACCATTTGGAAATGCACGGCCCCCGCAGACAATCTTACCCCCAGAATCCACCCAATCAGAATGGGATTCTTAAGGCTGGCTTGAATGAGGGACTACTTTACAGCTCAGACAGTACAGGGAATATACGTACTGGACCCTGGAAGAATGAAACGACTGTGTAGTCTGGAATGTATCAGGGCGGCACCCCCACTTCATGCCATCCAAAAAAAAAAAAAAAAAGGAAAAAAAAAAACTTGCCCCCAGATTATAAACCTTTTAAACATCCCAATGAGTGTGGGATAATGTCCTCATATTTGTATGTATGAGCTTTTACTGGACAGAAATATAATACATATAAAGTTCTCATCAAAGAACATCCATTCACAAAAAAATCAATTCCATCAAAATAAATATATGATCAAGTCAGAAGAGACAATTGAACAACAATATTCCCACTTTTTTATGACTACAGATTTCGTTATGTATAAAAGAATTTGAATGACTGGATGTGTGGATATGTGTGTTAGTGCTCAAAGGCAACAAGCTCCAAGATTTTGTTTTACCCATTGAAACATGAAACCATCAACTGATAAAATTAAGCAAAACTTTGAAGAACTACATCCATGTTTTAGACAAGCAAACCAGCAATTTTAGATTTCTTATTTCTTTGCGATTCAGTCAAACAGCTGTGAATATGAACAAGACCTATTCTGAATAACCCAGCAATCATCTTGCTTGGCTTTTAAGCGCTATTCATCCAAGACAGAAGTAAAAAAAAAAAAAAAAGTATAATTCAAAAATGCTTTTTCAGGTTGGCATTGACTTTGCTTTCTGTATAATGTCACTTCTTTTTTCTTCTGGACAGAAGTGATCAGCAACAGTATCACGACACTGTGATTAGAGTTCATCTTACTGAGTTCCTGGATCTAGGAAGTCACCCACCTGTGAGGAGATAGAAACCTAGAAAGACACATGGAAACTTTATTCATCCACAACAAAAAAGCAGTGGTGCCTTGAAATACGAGTTTAATTTGTTCAGTGACTCAAAACACATCTCAAATAATTTTTCACGTGAGTTGTCATGATTATGAGAAAATATTATGCATCAGCCAACAACTACATGGGAGGAGCTTGTTAATGATCTAAGGGGAGCACCAAGGAAAGGGATCACAGTCATCCCCCCAAAAATATTGAAAAACACTGCCAAAATCGATTAAAATGATGCAGCGCCTCTAAGGTGCCTCTGCTTAAGATAGCACGATATGCTCCGTCCAAAGTTCGCCAACAAACACTAATAATTCAGAGAATTATTGCGAGAAGGTGATTTGGTCAGGTGAGACAAAAAATGAGTTGTATGGAGTCCATTTGACTTGCTGTGTATGGAGAAATATGAATTCAGACTATGACCCCAAGAAGAGCATACCACCATCAAGCATGGAGGTAGACACATACTGTATTACTTTGGATGTGTTTGTCTTGTAAAGCAGACAGGTCAACTACAACACATCAAGGAAAATATGGATTTAGCCTTGTACAATGAAATCTTGGTTTACAACCTCCCTCTCGCAGCCAGAGAAGTTAAGATGGGTCGTGGTCCGAAATTGTGTGCAAACCTGGTGATCAACCACATGAAATGCCATATCCCTGCACTGGCCAATAAGGGGCACCTTATACCAAGTAATGTTTTAAGAAAGTCATTGAGGGATCAAATAATTATTTCCACCACTGTGTGTGATCCATCTACATGTGTTGGGCCAGTCTTTCTATTAAAATATCCATCGCTTATAAGGTTTCAACATCGTGACACAGATGCAACTGGTTCACTGCCACCATATTACAGTGCTTGTATCTCAAGTGTTTTCTCACAAGTCAAACCAAACAAGTCAAACTCATCTCAAGGCATCCCTGTAAATTTTCCCAGCAGTCTCCACAAAGAAAACAACAAAAAAATGACTGCAGTAATCCCTCACTATCGCATTTCACATATTGTTGATTCCGTGTTTCACATATGTCAGTAGAAGGCACATCTCTGATTCAGTTACCTTTATTGGCTATGATTCTAAAGTAGAAGCAACAACTCCTTTCAAGGTAAATATTTATTTCATCTTATTTTTAGCAGAAAAAGAATCCTTAATGAGTCATCTCAACTCATACATTTGGTAAATCACCAAATTACTTGAGGATACAAAATGATGACATGACCAAAAAGCTGCTTTTTAAGATGCAACCCACAGTCAATAGTTTTATGAACTAAATTCACAACTACTAACCTTACCCGAATGTGCACAATCATGACTGTATCAACAGCAACAAATGCAAGTAAAGAGCAACATTTACCTTGGCTTTTTTTCCAAGTACAGTATTGTAGTTAAAAACATCACTATAATAAAATCTGGATTCCCACAATGCTTTTTGTTTACTACATTGCCTGGAACTTGAGTGTGAGTAATGGTGCAAATTTTAAAGGCAGGAAATCGCCTGCTTACACCAAGTCTGCATTGGCTGCTTTTCACATCACACGAGCAGAACCTTTTGACACCTGCTGCTGTAGAGTCTGTGGATGGTGACACCAAGTGGAGAAATCAAATACCTGAACCTCTCTAAAGTATCGCATATTGGCTTAGAATTACATATAAGAAACGTAAATTTATATGATGTGAAATAATATGGGTGCCATTTTGGCACAGCTGTTGAGTGTTGGCGTCACAGTTCTGAGGATTGGGGTTCAAATCCTGGCCCAGCCTGTGTGGAGTTTGCATGTTCTCCCCGTGCCTGCATGGGTTTTCTCCGGGCACTCTGGTTTCCTCCCACATCCTAAAAAACATGCATTCATTGGACACTCTAAATTGCCCCTAGGTGTGATTGTGAGTGTGACTGTTATCTGTCTCCATGTCCTGCAATTGGCTGGCAACCAGTTCAGGGTGTATCCTGCCTCCTACTCGATGACAGCTGGGATAGGCTCCAGCACTCCCGTGACCCTCGTGAGGATAAGCGCCTCAGAAAATGGATGGATTGAAGAAATATTTTGTCACAACACTTCAAGAAATGGTAAAATTTAAACATATGTTAGTCAACATGTATTTTTTTTAATATACAAATTAATTTAAAGTCAGAATTCCAGTCGGTTTGACAGTCCAGAAAATAGTATTTGGTGATCAGTATTGAAGATACTGAAGGAATATGATAGCCTTTCCCTACGAGGGTGGAATTAAAAATCCACATGGCACAAGTAAGGAAGCATTTCCTGAGTCTGTCTGGAGCAGAGCAGCCTGTTACTAAAGCTGCTGCTCTGCCTGGAGATGCCACTGGGCAGTGAATGCATTGGACTGACCATGGTGGACAGAAGCTTGGTCAGCATCCACCCTTCTGCCGCTGATATCCTGCTGTCCAACTCTTAACATCTTTGTATACATGAGTTGTCACAATGTAATTAATATACCATCTAACATTGTGGATTAAGTCTTATCAAAACACACATATTGAGCATTGTTTCCATTTTGTCTATTTTGCTGTCTTTCATCTTCATTATAAAATCCCAAAGCAAGCATTTTCTGTTTTATGCAACCATTACTCACTTCTCTAACATTGTCCACCCATGAGTATTTGATTTGCCTTTGACCCAAAAAGACTGCTGCAGTTCATTATCAATTCTGTTAAAGACTTCGATCAAGCATGCTCAAGCAAACATAATTCATGTAGACATTAGTTACAGATTTGCTCAATGAAATCAGTATCAAATTTCAGACCTTTTGGGTTTAGAACTTGTTACGAAGGATTAGTATGTATGTATGTACGTAGTATGCTGAAGAGAAGCTGTGTACCAAGTGAACGTGCATGTTTCTCTTAATGAATCGTGGGCTTTTGAGGTCTCTAAACACCAGTTAGACATTTCATCAGATGTTTTCTTTTCTTTTTTAATGCATATAATCCGCATATAGACCGCAAACCCTGTTCTTGCAAAACCACCTTGGCATCCACATCAAGTCTTTTTCCATTATGTCCACTCTTGTCTGTGTGAATAAAAATGGTTGCAGATTTTTTAGTTTTCTATCAGATTTAGAATATTTATAAATACAACAATTCTATATATATAAAGTAATGGGAAAATACTGAACTAAATTTTAATACTCAGTATCTGAGTTTAGAAATGTCTTGTTTTCTAATGCCTTTTAATGTGTTGTAAATTTTGTCACCATCAACATAACTATGTAGGTTCTTCATGTGACATGATACTTGTTCCTGATATAAGAGAAATAGAAATGCACTACCCAAGCTCATATTTGGCATGTCTAAATGACATTTGTTGCAGTTTCTGTGTGAATGTCTGTCTGGGCAGGTGTAATCGAGATTAAAAAATAAAAAAGTGACCTCAGTAGAAACAAGAGGAGAGAAGAAATCCTCCGATGCTGAATGATGTTTTCTTTTTAATGGTCAAACCTCTGTTGTAGGAATAGACAATGCATGAATCTCCCTCTCCACAATGTCATAGGATTTCTTTAACGGTCTTGGACAAAATTATAGGCAGAATTTGAGTGTTAAAACATTGGCCCACAACCTTGGGCTCACTGAGGTGCTGGTAGCCAGTCACTCTATTGATTTGTTAAATTATGAATCATGTACGTGTGTGTGTGTTTTGACACACACATGTAACAATATAAATAGAATATGCGTAGACATTAATAAAAAGAAATTTAAAACCTACTTCTTTGGCAAAACACATTTATCTAAGTAATCAGTGATCTCGCTAAATTGCTGTAGAACTACAGTATATTTACTAAGTGTTTTGTTTCAATGTGTTTGATGTCATAGTGCCACTGTAGAACACTCTATCTCTATTGTCAGCAGTAGCAGGTGTGCTGTCCCAAATGAGCATGACGGCTTAGTTTCGGGTCACATGACGGCTGCCTGAAAACTGACCAGTGGTACTGTGACCAAACCCAAAGCCAGTTTTCACATTTTTCTACACTGACACAGATTCCAATAAATGTATTTTTTCACCATGTATCTAACAAGAGTATCTTTGCCTTGTGTTTGTGAGTCGGACATTTTTGCATGTGTGTAAAGAAAAAAGCTTGTTCAGTTCTGGCCACACTGTGCCATGGAGATTTCCTGCAAAGCTGCCACCGGTTTGGATTTCCACGTTGCATTGATGTTGTGTTTATGTTTATGCTTGTATTGTACAACTTAAGCTCATACAATTTTAAACAAGTATACACTGTTATCTGGGAATCACAAATTACATGCAATACAAAAGAGAAAGAAACAAATGGATGTCTTTTCAAAAGTGAAGACTACAGAGTCCCAACCAGTGTACAGCAGCACATTAGTGTCGTGAGATTGCCAAGGAAATTATTCCATTTCACAAAACCTAATCTCTCTCTCTCTCTCTCTCTCTCTCACACACACACACACACACACACAGTTATGAGGACTGGGGTTCAAATCCCGGCCCCACCAGTGTGGAGTTTGCATTTTCTCTTCATGCCTGCGTGGGTTTTTCCCGGGCTCTGATTGATTGCTTTAATTGGAGACTCAAAGTTGCCCTCAAGTGTGATTGTGAGAGCAAAATCTTGTTTGTTTCTATGTGCCCTGCGATTGTGCTGGAAATCAGTCTAAGGTGGACCCCGCCTCCTGCAAGACGGTAGCTTGGATAGCCTCCCGTGACCCTTTCGAGGATAAGCGGCTCAGAAAATGTATGTATAGATGTGTGTATATAATATATATATATATATAAATATATGCGGCTGTTTGTCTCCATGTGCCCTGCGATTGGCTGGCAACCAGTTCAGGGTGTACCCCGCCTCCTGCCTGGTGACAGCACAGATTGGCTCCAGCACTCCCCACAACACTAGTGAGAATAAGCGGCAAAGAAAATGGATGGATGGATATACACACACACAACTCTCCCGGTGTTCTCCATCTTTTGTCTTCATCCTAATGAGAACAAATAATACAGAAAATTGATGTGTAGTCAGTCCTCAGCCACCTGGAGGAAGAAAGTCTGACCATGTCTCAGAAACTGTATTTTTCATTGTACAGTGAGGACTTGGAGCATGGGAAAGACAAAAAAAGCATAGCTATAAAAATGTAATCATGAATCTATTGTGGTTGCAAATACTGAATGTTTCTTTGTCATGCAGTTACTTCTACATAATTTGCCACTGTATGAAACAGGCTATTAAATATGAGTCTGAGCTAGGCGAGGCCAAGTAAGAAAGTGCCTGTGTTCTTAGGCGAAGACAGTGTATTACGCCTGTGGGCACGCATGAGTAATCAGATGTGGAACAACAAGCAGGGCTTTGCACTTTCACTCTCCCCTTCGGTGAGGCATTCACACAACAATGTGGGCACTGCACAGCATCACATATGATTGAGCATTTAGTTTCTGGGGAATGTTTTATTAATTTCATGTAAACATATTGTTTTCCTGTTAATGCTGACTGGTATTTTTTTCATCGTTTTAAAATGAGCTCTTTGTACGACATGTAATAACAGCTGTATTGTGATTGGCTGCCTTCATCCGTCTTTTTCCTCCACACTTTTGTCCCCCCATCTACAAAGTGCCACTCTCCTCTCCATCCCACCATGACTTGTGATAGAAGCCTGTGATCATCCCACACTAATTCCGTCCTTGACTAAAATAACATCTTCTTGACTTGTGCAGGCTGAGTGAAAAAAGAGGGGGCTGTGGATTTTGGAAGGGTGGGGTGGGGTTTATAAGGGAGAAAAATATACAGAGAGGGCAAGGTGGCAGCATCAGGTGCAGGTTCCTCTGCTCCCTTCACTTTCAATCACTTCATCTTATTGAATTGATGAGATGATAACTATTATTGGAAGTCACCAATCCAGGATTGTGACTGTCATGTAGATTCACTTAAGATCACTGAAATTGATCCTGGGTAGGGTGAATAGGGTCCATCTCTGAATCAGTTAAGCTCCAAAGACCTGGAGACAATTATCAGTCCTTTCATTTGTGTTTTGTTAATGTACAGACAGCACACACAGATGCTCTGCATTGACCAATTGGAGCTCTTCAAACACTTATTTCAGAGTATACCACTTTACTTTTAAACTTTCTGAAAGCCAATGGTAAAATTGTTTTACTTTTTTCTTTCCTGAGAGACTTGTTAGATCTTACTTTTCTGACACAGTATGAATTCTTTACGACCAAACTCTTTCAGCTTAATGAGCACTTCTTCGAACTGCTGGGTCTGCGTGATTGAATATGTGTGCGCATGTGTGTGTTTGTGTTTGTGTGTGAGAGCATCTCTTCAGGTTTTTTTGTGCAGTTTAAATCCACACATATCATGAGACGGTAATACAGATGTAACATTTGTCTTACAAGGGAACTAACCACGTTTTTTTTCTCAAGAAAATGTTCCAGCACAAAGCATAGTAGGCTACTATCATCAATATCACCACTATTTATGGAATTAGAAACGAGCAGAATATTCCAACCAGTCCTCAGCACCAGCCACTAGCAGCAATTTGCTTGACACAGTTGCCTATGAGAATGATATTAAACACCTATATTAGTTTTTCTAAGCACAATACAAAGCAAAGCAAATTTTTGATATAGCGAATTTCATCCACAAGATAACTCCATGTGCTTTACATGAGTAAAACCATTTAAAAACAAAGAGAAAAAACATCTTATAAACATTGAAAAAAGGAAAAAAGGTTACTATTAAATCTGTGCAAAGGGCAAGAAAGAGCCTTTAAAAATGGAAATGCCTTAAAAGCATAAGAAAAATGAAAAGTTTTTAACCTGGTTTTAAAAATGTTTAACTTGGGGCTGATATAAAGCAGATTTATGGGGGGCATAAGCCAGGGCAATCTGTAGGCCATTTCCAAGCCTGGATAAATGAAAAGGGTTGGGTCAGGAAGGGCATCATGTTTAAAATTTGGCCAAACAAATCTGAGCCTTCATCTAAAAATTCCCATCCTGGATCGATCGTGGCCCGTGTCAACAACGCCTGCTATCAGCACCGTTAACCAGTGTTGAGCACGTTATTTTGAAAAAGTAATTATTTATAATGAATGACTGAATTAATTCCTCAGTTACTTTTTGGGAGAAGTAACTAGTAACTATAACTTTAGTTACTCCACTGTAAAAGTAACTAGTTACCAGCAAAACTAACTATTGCGTTACACCCCCCTCCACACACACACACACACACACACACGCACACACACTAGCCAAATGCAAAGAGCAGGACAGCAAACAACAGGTACCTGCACAGAGGTTCGAATTTATTGCAACTCATGTTTACATTGAAGTGAAAATGTTAATGGATTTGTTAAATCCAACTCTCGGTTAAAGTAGTCTCTGAATCTCCATTTGGCAAAGGCCGTATTTGCACCGGAGTCTGCATACTTCTCACTCGCCTTCCCTCGCTATGCGCTGCAAACCACCTAATTTCTCTGATTGGCTCAAGATGTAATTTTACGATAGAGCTCGTGCACCAATGTCATAAAATCACGTGATATCGCCATATTGCCAGTCAAACAAAGCATTGTTGCAAGTTAATTCCGTTGAGACAAAACAAAATGGCACGATACTTATGGCACATACCGTTACACATTTAGAAGGTCATAATAAAAGAAGGTACAAAGAAAAATGAGAGACTCTTTGCATAGAGGACCCTTATTTAAAGCCGAAGTTGATGTTTTCGCTAATAAGAAAGTAGACTGTGAATTCGCTTCTGCTTGTCTTGGACAAATGGATCTACACATGTATCTGGTGAGTAAATCATTGAGATTTACACGGAAGACTTTGAAAGCGTATAAAAGTCTGGACGCATAAAAATACTTCGTTGCTGGATTTGTTCTCAATCAGGAATAAATCCCACGTAGTGATGAACCCACTCAGATTTTTTCAGAACAAATACCAATATTTAAATAAATGACTCCCGGTTTGACACAAACTCACATTCATTAACTATGATTGGAAAAAAAATTAGGACAGGGAGTCATCTCCTCCATATAACTATGACATCACGTGTATGAGCTCTATACCTTAGCCAATCATCATTGCTTAGGTGATTATCTCACCATCCCCTCCCTTGTCACTATGTAACACTCACACACACACGACAAGACAGGCACCTGCGCCTGATTCCTGTGTCTGTGTGCGCGAAGTCGGATGAGAACTTTTTTGTTTTTTTTGGGGCGGCTTTTGTAATGTGCAGTAACGGGATGTTGATAATGGTTATGGTGTTATCCTAACTGTCAGAGTAATTAGTTACATTATCTGTTACTGAAATAAGTAACTCCGTTAGTAAGGTTGTTTATACAAACCCCATTATTCCCATCACTGCTGTTAACCTGCAGGGCATCAGTGCAAATTAAGCTACTGCGGGTCGAAGATGAAGGAGAGGAGGAAAGCGGATTCGCCGGGAGAAGAAGAATGCATTGAGCCTTCAACTGAGTGTAGGGACTTTGAATGTTGAGACTATGACAGAGAAAGCTCAAGAGTTGGTTGACATTATGATTGGGAGAAAGGTTGATATATTGTGCATCCAAGAGAGCAGGTGGAAAGATAGTAAGGCTAGAAGTTTAGGAGCAGGGTTTACATTATTTTACCATGGATTAGATGGGGAGTGAAATGGAGTAGGGATTATGTTAAAAGAAGAATGACGAAGGTCTTGGAGTGAAAAGAGTATCTGATCAAGTGACCGGGTGTTAAACTTGAAATTGAGGGTGGCATGTACAATGTGATTAGCGCCAATGCCCACAGGTAAGATGGGATCCAGAGGTGGAAGAGAAGTTCTGGAAGGAACAAGATGAAGTACTTCTGAGCATCCCACACCCAGAGAGAGTTGTTGGTGCACATTGTAATGGACATTTTGGTGGAGGACACAAAATATACTGAAAATGTGGATGAATATGGTTAGTCACATTGGACTGCTATTATTTTGAACACTCCTGTATGAGGTTCAGCAGAACAGTGGTGATGTGTTCCATGGGTGTGACAGAAGAATTTAAGGTTGAGGTGGGACTGCATCATGGGATCAGCTTTGGCCCTTCCTTATTACAGTGCTTATGGATAGGGTGAAGGATTAGATTAGACTAGAATCTCCTTGGACCATGATGTTTGCAGATGATATTATGATCTGCAGGGAGCATATTGGAGAAATGAAACCGTGGATGCATGCACTGGAAAGGAGACAAATGCATATCAGCCGACCTAAAACCAGAAAAAAATGTGGGGGGAAGAGTGGTTTGAGTGAGTCTTCAGGGAGAAGAGATAGCAATGGCAGAGGACTTTAAAAACTAGTGGTCAGCAGTCAAGAGCAATGGTGAGTGTGGTAACAAGTGAAGAAACAGGTCCAAGCTGGTTGAAACAGCTGGCGGAAGCTGTCTGGTGTGTTATGTTAAAGAAGAGTCTCTGCTTGGATGAAGGGCAAAGTGACTGGCAGTGAAGACACAACAGGAAGCAGAGCTAGAGGTAGTAGAAATGAAGATGTTGAGGTTCTCACTAGTGAGCAGGTTGGATAGGATTAGAAATGAGCTCATTAGAGGGACAGCCAAAGTTAAGTAATTTGGAGACAAGGTCCAAGAGAGCAGACTGATGGTTTGGATATGTCTTGAGAGAGTGAGTATATTGGTAGAAGGGTGGCGAGGATGGAGCTGCCGGGCAAAAGAGTGAGAAGAAGACTAAAGAAAATGTTGATGGATCTAAGCAACATTCCCTATATTTTTTTGTTTGTGGAAACACACTAACTCCCTGAACCCCTACGTGTGATCACTGTGACCAACAGGCATGTGCAGTGTCATCAGGTCATCCATTGAAGTTACATGGCTAATTATAGAATTAAGATTCCAGCATTTACATTCCTATCAAAGCACTATTAAGAACAATGTTTTGTGTTTTTGCAAACTTACAATGAAAATGTCCACAAATTTATGTCCTTTTAACTACACAAAAAAATACATCCATCCATTTTCTTCACTGCTTATCCTCATGAGGGTCGCGTCCTGGAGCTTATCCCAGCTGTCAACGGGCAGTAGGCACAGCACACCCTGAACTGGTCACCAGCCAATCTCAAGGCACATGGAGACAGTCAATAGTTACACTCACAATCAAGGCTCTGCGCAATTTAGAGTGTTCTATTAATACATGTTTTTGGGGTGTGGTAAGAAAATGGAGTGCCTGGAGAAAACCCACGTAGGCACAGGGAGAACATCCAAACTCCACACAGATGGGGCCGGATTTGAACCCCGGTCCTCAGAACTGTGAGGCCAATGCTCTAGACTATGCCTCCTGTGTTTCATTTTTTTTTTATTCACAATGATATCCTTTCTGTTCTTCGTAGTGTAAAACTTGAATTATTGCTTCCACAATACCTTTTGCAATGCATGTTGACAGCTGAATGATGTTCCCAAACAGTTTCAAAGTTGATTGTTTTGCTTTTTTTGTGCATTGTATGTGTAAATGGATGGATGGATTGATGTATTGTCTGTGCTTCCATCCTCGATGAGGCTGTGCCAAGGTGTAATTTTAACATTGCACACCGCGTCATCCTGCACTTTGTACCTTGGCTTCGCAAAGCATTTTTCACACCAATCTTGTCTCATTCGCAAAAGAGGAAATCTTGTCCATTTTCATCCCCTTTTCTTCTATAAATCACATACTCCAACAGTTATCGCATCTTTATATTGAAGCATTTTTTTTTTACTTTCGCCAATTTGTCAAGAGTACACATAAGCAGCATGTCTACCTCATCTTTGCTCTAAGTTGGCCAGACCGCGATGCTAACTAAAGAACCAATGGAGGGCGGTGCTTAAGGATGCTGTTATTGTAAGGTAAGGTAAAATAGGCAGGAGTGTGAGTGTGGTTGAGTAGTCGCACGTTGTTAAAGAGAGTTGGGTGTGCTGCCAGTATGGGAATAATGGGAGAAAAAGTGGTGAAACTGGACAAGATTTTCTTTTTTCAAACAAGAAATGTTTGTTCTGAAAAATGCGTTGCAAAGCCAAGGTAGAAAGAGCGGGATGACATGGTGTGCAATGTTAAAATTACATCTTGGGACAGCCTCATCAAGGATGACAGCACAGACAATATAGTGCAAAATTCTGCACAATATTTAAATCTAGGGAGCAAAATATTGTTAACCTTAAAATTGTTTGGAAGCATCATTCAGCTGTCAGCATGCATTGCAAAAGATATTGTGCAAGCAATAATTCAGTTTTACACCAAGAAAAACAGACATATATCATTGTGAATCAGGAAAAAAATGAAACAAAGATGGAAGCGGCCTTTCAAATTTATAGTTCATAGTATGGTTGGTTTGGTTAGCAATGCAGTTTTTTGTGTAGTTGAAAAAACATACGTGTGTAGACATTTTCATTGTTAGCTTGTAAAAAAAAAATTGTTCTTAAAAGTGCTCTGATGGGAATATAAATGCTGTAATCTGAATCTTTTAATGAGCCATGTAACTTCAATGGATGTCACTGACCTGACCACATTCATACGTCTGATGTTTTTCACAGTGGTCAAAGAGAGCGCTCAGAGACTTAGTGTGTTTTCTCAGACACATAAAATAAGAGGCAATGTAGCTGTGGACTCCTTTTCCTTTTTTACAGTACGTATGTGAATTGTGCCTTTGGTTGTAGCAACCAGTAATCCCTCACTCATTGAATCACATTGCAAAATGTCTCAAACTGAAAAACGTGTCATGGCCGTGCCAGTCCCTGTCATGGGTGTGCCGGTCCCCGGTGCGGCACGCACCTGCCTCAATCAGTAGATGTGCACACCGGTGCCTCATCCCAGTAATTATGGCTCATGGATATACGAAGTCAGACCCTCACCCTGACATTTCAGGACTCATACACGGAATGCATCAGCTTCCATGTTTTTCACACCCCAGTTCATAACCTACTACTGGGGAAACCCTGGCTGAAAATACATAACCCCAACATTGACTGGTCAAATGGACAAATCGAATCTTGGGGATCCAAGTGGGTGTGCACATGCCTTGTCCCTGAAGGCGGAGAGGGAAGAGGCTGGCCAAACCCCGCAAAATGAGTCGGACCTCACTTCACCTGGTGTTACCATGACCTGAGGGAAGTATTTTCCAAGTGTAAGGCCAAGTCACTTCCTCCTCAAAGGCTGTATGCCTGCGCCATTGACCTGCTGCCTGGCTCCTCACCTCCCTCGCGGGAGATTATTCTCTCTTTCAGGTCCAGAGCATCAAACCATGAAGTTATACGTAGAAGAGTCGCTGGCTGCAGGACTGATCTGGCCTTCACTGTCACTGGCCGGGGCCGGCTTCTTCTTCATGGAAAAGAACAAGACCCTGTGGCCCTGGATCGATTACCAGGGACTGAACGGCGTCACTATAAAAAAACAGGTACACTCCCCCCCTCCTTGCCACGGCCTTCGAACTGTTGAAGGGGGTCACGATAAAGAAAGATGCTTCTTCACAAGGGACCCTCCTATAAAGCCGCGCTGGACCGCAAGAGGATGACGTGCCGGATTACAAAGTGGGGCCTCCCACTCTGATAGAATCACGTAAGATTGCTCCCAGGTTCCTCGGTCCATTCCCAATTATAAAGGTGATCAACTCGGTCACAATGAAGCTGAAACTCCCGAAATCAATCCGGATTCATCTAGCTGGCTCGAGTGTCTCCGTAGATCCCACCTGCCGGACCACGTTCCCGCAACTCATTGTCCATGATCTTTTCTACCCTGTGTGCCTCATTCCTGACCTGTCTCTTACACCTGCTGATTCTGCTACGACTGCCTCTGTGGATTGCCTGCCTGTATTTTGACCTTGGACTGATTAAAGACGCTTCCCAAACTGCTCCTAAGCCCCGTGAGTCGTGCATTTGGGTTCACTCCTGAGTTCTGGCCTTGACAGTATGTTTTACTCTCGATTCAGGTTGGATTATCTATCTATCTATCTATCTATCTATCTATCTATCTATCTATATCTATCTATCTATCTATCTATATCTATCTATCTATCTATATCTATCTATCTATCTATCTATCTATCTATCTATCCATTTTCTTAGCCGCTTTCCCTCACAAAGGTCGTGAGGAGTGCTGGAACCTATCCCAGCTGTCAACGAGCAGGGTACACCCTGAACAAACAGCCACACTCACAACCACACCAAGGGCCAATTTAGAGTGTCCAATTAATGTTGCATGTTTTGGGGATTTTGGAGGAAACCGGAGTGCCCGGAGAAAAACCCACGTAGGCATGGGGAGGACATGCAAATTCCATACAGGAGAGTCCGGGAATGAACCTCGGACCACAGAACTGTTAGGCCAACGCTTTCCAACTTATCCACTGTGCTGTCCCTTATTTATTTGTTTATTTATTGTACATGACACAGAATGTCTGCACGAAGACAAAATCAGCAGTGTGCAATTGCGTATGCGCGCACCTTGGAGGAAACATTAACTGTGAGGGCAGACATGAGGGTTGTTGGTGTTAGAGAGGAGGATGCAGGAGATAGGCCATGGACAAAGATGACGCACTGTGGCGACGCCTAACGGGACAAGCCGAGAGAAAACGAAGAAAAAGACAGTGACGCAGCCCCTCAATAGATGCTTTTCACGTGACGTCATGAGTCACATGACTTTTGTTTACGACAAAACTACAATACAACTTGTGTTTTTTCATGATCTTTTTGTGACTATTGGCTTGGTTATAAGCGTGTTACGGCCTCTTCATCATGGTAATTCATTGTGTAGCTTATGGTAGTAAGAACAGACAGAAAAAGGAGTCTTGACACTTCAGCCATTGTTTACGTTTTGGTGGGCATTAAGCTAATTTACTGTGGATTCTACCACGATTGTTACATACCTTTACGGAGGTCTTTGGGCTGTCAATATGCCTACTAGAACCCGCAGTAAAACTTTGCTTTCCAGGTTTCGAGTGGATAATGTGAACCTCGTGGCTGTGGCTAGCCATAGCCTTGAGCTGCACTTTTGATAAATCGTGGGAGCGGGCCATGCCGATCGCTTTTTCGAGCGTGAGGTCCAGCCCCTGGCTGAATAACTTTTCGCAGACACTTGGTGAGTTGGTTGCGAAAACTATGCGGTCTCTGACCATCCCATCCCTGTTTTGTGTAGTCTTTAACCAAGACTTTGAGTCACACAGTTTTAATAATTTATTTGTGTGATACAGCTGCAAATAAGTATTTGAACACCTGAGAACACCAATGTTAATATTTAGTCCAGTAGCATTTGTTTGCAATTACAGAAGTCAAACATGCCCTGTAGTTGTTCACCAGGTTGGCACACATTGCAGGAGGGATTTTGGTCCACTCCTCCACACAGATCTTCTCTAGATCAGATAGGTTTCTGGGCTGTTGCTGAGAAACAGGGAGTGTCAGCTCCCTTCAAAGCTTTTCTATTTGGTTTAGGTCTAGAGACTGGCTAGGCCATGCCAAAACCTTGATATGCTTCTTACAGAGCCACTCCTTGGTTTTCCTGGCTGCGTGCTTCGGGTCCTTGTCATGTTGAATGACCGAGCCACGACACATCTTCAATGCTCTGACTGAGGGAAAGAGATTGTTCCCCAAAATCTCACGATACATGGCCGCAGTCATCCTCTCCTTAATGGAGTGCAGGCATCCTGTTCCGTGTGCAGAAAAACACCCCCAAAGCATGATGCTACCACCCCCATGCTTCACAGTAGGCATGTTGTTCTTGGGATGGAACTTATCATTCATCTTCCACCAAACACGGTTAATGGAATTATGACCAAAAGTTCCATTTTCGTCTCATCTGACCACAAAACCTTCTCCCATGACTCCTCTGTATCATCCAAATTGTCATTGGCAAACTTAAGACGGGCTTTGACGTGTGCTGATTTAAGCAGGGGAACCTTCCGTGCCATGCATGATTTCAAACCATGGTGTCTTAGTGTATTACCAACAGTCACCTTGGAAACGGTGGTCCCAGCTCTTTTCAGGTCATTGATTAAGACCTGTCGTGTAGTCCTGGGGTGATTCCTCATCTTCCTAAGGAGTATTGAGACCCCACGAGGTGATATCTTGCACGGGGCTCCACTCTGATTGAGATCGACCGTCATGTTTAGCTTCTTCCATTTTCTAATGATTGCTCCAAGAGTGGACCCTTTTTCACCAAGCTGCTTGGCAATTTGTCCGTAGCCCTTTCCAGCCGTGTGGAGTTGTACAGTTTTGTCTCTCGTGTCTTTGGACAGCTCTTTTGTCTTGGCCATGTTACAAGTTTGAGTCTTACTGATTTTATGGGGTGGACAGATGTCTTTATGGAGCTAACGACCTCACACAGGTGAATCTCATTCAGGATAATACATGGAGTGGAGGTGGACTTTTAAACTGGACTAACAGGTGTTTGACGGTCAGAATTCCAGTTGAAAGACAGGTGTTAAAATACTTATTTGCAGCTGTATCACACAAATAAATCCTTAAAACATCATACATTTTAATTTCTGGATTTTTCTTTTTAAATCGTCTCTCTTACAGTGGTCATGCAACTACGATGAAAATTTCAGACCCGTCCATGATTTCCAAGTGAGAGACCTTGCAATATAGCAGGGTACTCAAATACTTATTTTTTTCACTCTACTCTACTCTAGCGCAATCTAATAATAACGAGATGATACTTGCTGACTAGTTTCACATGTGGCTTCTTTCTTTATTCCTCACTCCAGCACAAGTGCCTCAATCACCTCTGGTTACAGTGTTCGTTTCTCAAAGGACTTCCAAGATAAAAGGTCAAACGATAACTGTAGCCCAAATATTACAGGATACACTTATATCGCTTCCCAGCCAACAAAGAAACGTGTGACTGATGGGTATCTGCCATGAAGAGGGACAACTGGGCGCCCACCATGCACTCTCGACTGTGAAGCAAGCATTTCATTTCGGGTAGGTACATGTTCTGTACATATGCATATTGGTGGTGGTGGTGGTGAAGGGGTTGCTTTTATCTTTATGGATATCGTTGTTTGTGAAAACTGTCCAATTGTTGTGCAATATCTGATAAAACTGTCGAGTTTAGGTCCGACGATGACGAGTCCGCCATGATATGCAGGCAAAATCTTGCCATCCAAGATGGCGTCGTAAACAAAAAACATGTGTGAGGCATTACGTCATTGAAAAGCATCCATTGGACTACAGTCATCTTGTGCTGCTGCAAAAATAACTGAATTAATTAATCCCATTTATTGTCATCATACGAAACTGTACAATGAAACTGGAGCGCCTCTCCTGCGTCAGTGCATACATAAAAGTAAGGTCAGGAAGAATAAAAATAATATATAAAAATAACTAAAACTACGTGTTTAAAATGGAATGCATAAAAAGTATTGCTCAAAATGTTGAAATCAGTGTGCCTTTGCAACAACGGACCTTTCCGACGGCGATCTTAAGCTCCGCCGCCTTAGCCATGTCCTACAAGCTTATAAAATGGCAATTGAACAGAACATGTTTGAAGTGTATTCCAGATAATATTGGGGTATGTTTTGCCAAATGCATCACACTTGTCCAAGAGAGTTCGACAGAGAGGTCTCAACTATTTCAAGCAAGGATATGTACATGGAATTGAGATTTTGGACGGAGCAGGGCGCAATGTCAGAGTTACAGCGAAACGTTGGCGATCGATGCAAAAAAGTTTGACACCTCACAAACTTCCTATTGAAATCCACTAGGATAAAATAGTTGAATCATATTGCACATGTAAAGCAGGCAAAATTAGCAGCAGTAGACTAAATAAACTATTGAGAGAATCTGTAATTCAAAGAAAAAACAAAACTGGTCAGGAAAAAAACTATATGCTTCATGTCACCTGTCAGCATAGCTACAAAGTAGCATTTTATGTGCGTGTTTTACGTCCGGCAGCTCCATTATACACAGAAGAAAGAGGGATCACGGCTCCCTGAAATAAGGCCTCGGACCCACAAATCAAATCTGGGCGATCATCCGTGGTTCCTTCAGTCTCCGTGCTGTGACATTTCAGTCATCTTATCTAATGTCTGCGGTTTGAGGAGTTGAATTTACATGATTTGCACATAGGGTATTTGAGGTTCATAGTGAAGCTGCTGCACTGCTCTTTGGTGATCGTCAAGATAATGTCCCCCACCAGAGCAATTTTGAGTTTCAAAGTTAAAGGGAACACTGAAAGAGCTTTGTTTGCTGCTTGTATTTTGCTGACTTAGCAATGTTTTGATAGCATACAGTAAAGTGTATTTTGCTGTCACTATACAAAGTTTTGCTGTGTAGAGTGTGATGATGCATCATACTGTACGTTACAGTATGTGTGCTTGCATATTGGTACTTTTATATTTCTCTCTTAGAAAACCACACCCACAAAACTCCTCATCTACAAGAGACAAATTCTATTCAAGAAAAAACTATGACTCTTATCTCAAAGCACTTTACGCATTGGAGCATGCCTAGCTCCTCACATATTAAGCCCAAGGCTACAGAGGTAAGCAAAAATTCCTTCTTCGGAAGAAACTTTGAACAGATTCAGTCAATATTCAGTCTCGGGCAGCTGTCTGCCGAGAGTGGTTGGAGTGAAAAGTGAAAGAGGAGAGAGCCAAAAAGAATTAAAATAAAGGTATTGTTGCAGGCATAAGGAAGCAATGGAATGTATAAATAATAATAATAATGCTATGGTGATTGGAAGATTTACCTTTGATGGTAATACATTGCAAATTAATCATCACAGATATAAAAGTGTTGTCATTACTGGCTGCCAAAAGGGAAAGGGATAATAAACTGCCCTTTTGCTTCAAGATGTAAATGTAAAGATTTGCCACCACTCAGTGTACGTAATAAAAACTCCCATCAGATTTCACTCTTTTTTCCCCAATTCACCAAAACTCATTTTAATCCCAAATAACGAACTCACTCAGGTATTCGTTTCTGGAAAAGAGGAACTTGGACAATTCAGTGCGAAATGAAAATTTTAACTTGTTTTCCCGTCTGCAACAGGAGACCACTGGCCCCTGTGTGCTGTCGCATTTCCTCATGTATTAAATCCTTTGTGAGTGTTGTAGTGCATAAAAAATACTAAGTGACTATTACTGCACTGTCTAAATGAACACTGTATGCAGATGATAGCAGCCAATCTGTGTTGTTGTTAGTGTTTGACAGTGAGCCAGCATATCATCCCTCCACCCCCCACAGCCTCTCTTTATTTATAGCTTTCCCCATTGGTGACGCAACCTTGCACAACTGAAAAGGAGCAAAGAATCATGTGATGGTTTTATTGCAACAAGCCAGTGGATTATGGGGGGCTAAGAGGCTACGACAACAATCTCTTAACGCAACAGCCAAACAACCCCAACCACCCCCCTCCTCCTACACCGGAGAAAGTAGAAAGCTGGAGATGATATGATATTGTGCGTACATAGCCCAAAAGTGCATTTCTAAGAGTACCTCCTAGCTTTCAGTCAAAGGTTGGGTGGCATTGTCGAGGTGGAGACAAAATTAGTCTATATTACTTCATAACAAATACATTATGGTGATACGGTTAGGCTAATGTTATCTTTCCCCAATTTGTTCACTTTAATATCTACACAGCATGTTAATTCTCTCATGTGCCACTGTTTTTTTTTTCTTGTTACTTATTAGTAGCAATGTCCAAATGCATAATTGAAAATGCATAAAAGCATTCCTTATTTTCTGTAAAAAAAAAAAAAAAAAAAAAAAGGAAAGTAATAACTTGGGATCAAAATCCACAATCTCACAATGTCACAAGAATCAACAAAACGTTTGTTGGAATGCTATTTTTTTTTCTCCGCAATACACTAGCGCCGTTCTGTGGTCAACTCGGTAACGCACTGACTGAAGCTCAAACGTGATTGCTGTGTGAACCATTCGAACATCTCATCGAAAGTACCATGTGTGCTCGTTCCATTTGCAACATCCACTTGCACACAACTCCTGACTAGTGACCACCGCGTTTTATTCCAACCACACTGCCTGCAAGGCTTGAGGAAGTAAAATACAGTACTGTATTGTGGTTCTCCCTTCACATGTCAAAATAAAATAATGACAATTTTTCTTCCACTTGTTACAATTTTAAACAATTCTAAATCATTTACCAATGAGATGTAAAGACAATGAATTATATATTAATTATAGTATAAAACTGCAGTAGTCTGGCACTATTATGTAGTAAAGTGTTGCTGTTTTTTTGACAGAACACAGTCATTCAACTAAACAAACAAACAATAAAACCTACTAATGAGTGAATAATTTGGGCTCTGATGTGCATATTCTACATACATGAAAGAGAACACACGTATTAATTCCTTAAATAAAATATGAATTTAAAAACCATTTTTTCCAAATAGTAATTTCCAAATAACTATTCGAAGAAACATAAATAAAAGTTACAGCATCTACTCTGACTATGCTTTCCCTGGCAAATGCCATTTTTAAAATTGATGATGCATCTGAAATATAATATATAATGCACTTATGCACACTTGCATAAGTGCATTATTTGCAGTATGTCCAGTATGTATGTAGAATAATGTCGTGTACATTAGAAAATAAAAGGCACTGTCTGTAGGTCAAAGTAGTTCAGTCAGATTCATTAGATAGCCTTCATAAACTTTATCTGCGCCAGGTTCTGCCTATGTGTAACTTATTCCCATTAATCAATTTAAATATTAAATGCTGTGTGATTTGATTTCCACTAAACCAACAAAGATCAAATTCACTGTTTGTTTCTTATGGCCCCGTCACACCATGACGTTCTGGCCAGCGTCCTATAGCGCTTGAGGAAATGTTGGTAGTCGCCCATGGTCGCCGGGATAGCCCCAGAGTAGCGTTGTTTCCACGCCAGTGAACGTCAATGATCGCTGGGAATCGAGCGGTCCGGAAAAAAAAAGTTTTGAACATGCACAAAAGTTCTCACCGACACCAGTGTTCATCAACGTTTAATTTTAAACGCTGCAGAACGTTCAAGAACATCCGTGGAACGTTTTACTAAGGTTCGCCGAGGGTTGCACGCGTTTGCCTATCCTTAGTCAGTCGTAACTCTCGCTTTACTTGGTTGTTACTTAATTGTTCGCTTTGCAGTGAACAACTCACTGGCAACCTGTCAACGCCCACCGAACAATCCCCCAGCACACACAGCGTGTAACCAAAGTGAAACGAACGTCATTTGGTCTCCATTGAGCGTCATCCGAGCGTTTCCCGAGCTTCCATGCATATGGGTATATAAACCGATGCTTTGTAAAAGCAAGGTCCATTTAATATTAAGATACAGTAGAGAGCACCTATTATGGAAGATCCAGAAAGCAGCAGTTCATTTTCGCGGAAAAACTCCACCAGACTATCCTCAACAGCCCGGTCCAGGATCCTGTAATCCTTTCTCTGCTTCTTTTGTCCCTTTGTCGGACCGTCCTCACTGGGGTTTGCAAGGTGTTTAGGGTCCCCAGGGGGTGTCACATGGTGCGTAACTTCGCGGACGTGCTCTTCCTCCTGCTGTTTTTTTCCTCCAAACAGATTGCTTGTGATGAAAGAGGCTTAGCTTTCTTACTAGCAGCGCTAGTTGCTGAAGTCCGCGCCCAAACTTTTTTTCTTCTCGGCGGCATGATGCTCACTGTTCTAACTCACGACAACAACTGAAGTGACTATGAACTTTCCAACGTTTTAGTCCCTGTTCCACTGTAAAAATTCCATGCCAGCAAAATCCTTTTCTGTCGTTATTCAACCAATTGGTGACACGCTCAACACAGTCGTCTTACGTTGAGCCACTTATCCTAACAAGGGTCAAGGGAGTACTGGAGCCTATCCCAGCTATTATCGGGCAGGAAGTGGGGCACATCCTTAACTGGTTGCCAGCCAAAAGCAGGGCACACGGACACAATCAACAATCGCACTCACAATCACACCTAGGGACAATTTAGAGTGTCCAATTAATGTTTCATGTTTTTGGGATGTGGGAAGAAGCCGGAGTGCCCGGAGAAAACCCACACAGGGACAGGGAGAACATGCAAACACCACACAGGCGGGGCCGGAATTGAACCCTGAACCCCAGACAGGTGGCCATCCAGGCCACCAAACACGAGGCGTCTGGGTGGACAGGTCAGGAGGACGTCCCGGACGCCGCGCAACGAGAGACACCAGGGAGCGCCCGGCCGGGGCGTCTCCTCTGGCCGCCACGCGGAGGTCCCGGGTAGATGGCCAAGCGGGTTCCCTCGTACCGATTGGTGTACTTGGATCTACTGGGCGAAGTCGCTCGGGTGCTGGAAACGCGGGGAGGCGGAGCAAACCGACTGGGATGAAAAGCCGGGCAAAGAGATTCAAAATCAAAGTCGTCGGAGTCGTACTCCGGCAGCCGGTCATACAACTCACGGTCCTCCTCATATTCCGAAAAGTCAGAGTCCAGAAGAATATGAGGAGCCGGACGGGTCGTGTTCGGGACGTATTCATACCTCGCTGGCGGAGCGTAAGACACGGAAGTGGAGGACGTCAAGGAGCCTACCCGGATTGGACAGGCTTGGTCCTCCGGCAGACGGTCTACCTTGCGTCGGTCCCGGCGACGCCGGGTCTTTCCTGCTGGGTCCTGTATTGGCCAGTTCGTTCTGTCACGTCCCATCGGAACGAGAGGTAGGACCCAAATGCAGGAACTCGGAAGACGCAAGGTAGTTCAAGAAGAGACACGTTTATTATATGCAGAGGTCGGGGATCGAGCAGGCAGTCCGGTGCAGCAGCGGTAGTTGGGACGTCGGGCGAAGAGAGCAGATGAGCGGACAGGCAGGAGTCGGTACACGGGAGAACAATCAACGCAGGCAGAAGTATCGAAGGAGTCAGGCTTACGGGGTTGGTCGGAGAACGGACGAAGGTCGGTACACACAGGTTCAATCAGGGATACGAGAGTGCTGGAACGGGACATGAAGATCATTACGAACTGCCACCGGCCAGTTGTCATCGCGGTCATATAAATCCATAGCATGATCAGGCTGCATGAGGCACAGGTGTACACCTTCCCATCAGCGCACCTGCGCGGACATGCTGAAGCGGCAGGATCATGACAGTAACGGCTGCATGCATAGCAAAAAGCTTCACTGTATTTTGTTTGAATATGGTTCATGTTTTTAATGTTGTAAAGCAGGGGTGCCCAGACTTTTTGTACCCAAAGATCTACTTCTCAAGCATCCAACATCTCGCGATCGACATGCGGGGAGGGGGAGGAGGGTGTTTCTTTTTCGATCGACGCATTGAGCACCCATGTTGTAAAGTTTAGTTGTACTTATCTGTACAGTACTGACCCCTTGTGGTGTATAAAATAACGCCATGACAATGGTCGAGGGTCCCACACTAGTGCACTCACCCATCCATTTTCTTAACCGCTTATCCTCACGAAGAGAGTGCTGCAGCCAATAGCAGCTGTCATCGGCAGGAGGCAGGGTACAGGTACACCCTGAACTGGTTTCCAGCCAATTGTAGGGCACATGTAGACAGACAGCCGCAATCACAATCACACTTAGGGGCAATTTAGAGTGTCCAAATAATTTTGCATGTTTTTATGATGTGGGAGGAAACCGGAGTGCCCGGAGAAAACCCACGCACGGGGAGAACATGCTAACTCCGCACAGTGGGGCCGGGATTGAACCCGGGTCGTCAGAACTGTGAGGCCAACCCTTTACAGCTGCGGCACCGTATAAGTTCATGTTATATGTAAATAAGTACAGTCAATGGGAAAAAAAAAAACGAACTATTTTTGTTCAGATGAGTCGTTGACCATTGCAGTTGCAGTCGTAACGTGATTTGATGATGAACTCATCTCACAACAAGTCGAAAGCGCGGTTTGTAGTGTGCTGTGCACCAAACTGGACTTTAGCTTTACTGCAGTGGTAAAATGTGCGCAATACTTGCGCAACACTGAGCTTCCTTGCTTTGAGTGAGTGGCCAATATCGATGGGAGAAGCTGGAGCCAAACACGCAGGGACTCGGTGTTGCTGCCTGTGCCGGTAGCGGGGTTTGGGTGCTCCGGCATGACGGCGGTTGTTTGTGGCAGTGATATTCTCTCACTCGGGCGAACTAAGTTGCAGCAATGGAGACTTCGTGGAGAGACACAGACTTTGAAATGGATCATCTGCCTCCTTTGCTCGAAGATGAGGTACGTCGTTGTCGTAGAAGTGGAACACGAATGAGGACATCGGAGACGATTTTTATCACATCGAATTTGCAGTTCACACTTGGTTTTGCCAGTACATTTATACTCGCATGGCATAAATAACAAGCCATAAGGGAGGGTTCATCGATAACAGTGTCTACATTCTTCGGTATACTGTTTAGTTGCACTGCCTACAGGTTTCAATGTACAGTAGTGTGCTGCATGTTTCACTTCACTATATCAACTAGTAAGCAAAGGGGTAATGTAGGGATATATATATATATATATATATATATATATTGCACACCGACACAGCTGTAGAGCGTTGGCCTCAGTTCTGAGGACCTGGGTCCAATCCCAGCTCCGCCTCTGTAGAGTTTGCTTGTTTTCCCCATGCCTGTCGTGGGTTTTTTCCGGGCACTCTTGCTTCCTCCTACATCCCAAAAACATGCAACATTAATTGGAGACTCTAAATTGCGTGATGTGTGCAAGGCGTGATTGTGTGTGCAACTGTTGTCTGTCTACATGTGCTCTGCGATTGGCTGGCAACCAGTTCTGGGTGTACCCGGCCTCCTGCCTGATGACAGCTCCAGCACTGCCACGACCGTCGTGAGGATAAGCAGCTCAGAAAATGGATGGATGATGAAAATAAAAATGGAGGGATATTTTGAAAATTTGGTGGATAATTTATGCTGAGCTGTGGTCTCAGAATTGCAGGTGAACATCTGAATTTTGATCTATGACGCTACTGATTGTTTCGAAATCAGCCGCTGAAGAATGATCCTATTTTAACAAGTCTGCAAACCCTCACACTAACATGATTGCACAGTAAAATCGCACACCATCTGTGAGTTCTGACGTATCTTTCACTGCTTATCTCAGTCCTAGCTCACAAAATAGCCCATGACCACTCTCATCAAGATTCTCAAAATATATGTTGGACAGCGTATAGGATTTTTTTACTTTTCTTTTAAGAGGTATGATCCCCAAGGGAAACTGATTATTTATGGAGTTGCTGCTGCTGTTTAAAGTCGTGCTTTTATGCCCACTGAGATGTGATCATCCTGTAAGATCACACCAGTTATTATTTGTACCATGCACAGCAACCTGAATACAGCATTCTAATTGCAAAACACAATTTGTGATTCATCCCCATGAAGGTCACGTTGAATGGACCCTATTCAGTGACAGCTGAACATGCATTGAAATACACATTATGATATTATTATATAATATACAGTATGTGATATGTTATGGAAGAAATAATAATTACATACAGTATACCAGGTGAAGGATTTGTCTTTTGTGGTGACACTCCCATTCCCCTCACAACACACAAACCCCGAATCAGTGCTAAGAGCGTCTTTATTTTATGCTTATTTGAAAAGCAACAAATAAATAGCACAAGCCCCAATCAGAATAGATGATGCTTACATTGAATGCATTAACAATGAAGACTAAAGCAGTTTGTAAACATTTGCACACAGATGACTCACTTCATGTGTGGGTGTGAGGAATCAATGTGTGGTGTAGTGTGGCTGTGGAGGATGTGCTGAACATCGTGTCAAATGGCCTTGTTATTGAAACAAATTATTTTATGCTTGTACTATTGCAATATTCTATTCTATGGTCAAGAAGCATGAGCAATTTTTTAGCTTAGTATAGGGGTTACTATTCCAGTTAATTTGTTTCATCTATTCGTCCATTTTTTTTTTTTTTGTACCACTGTCCTCACAGTGAGCTGGAGCCTATCTTAGTTAACTTTGTGTGAGGTACACTTTGGAGTGGTCACCAATCACAGGGGATAAACTGTGTAAAAGAAACAGAAATTTGAGCATTTTAGACTTGTCAGTTTACTTTGCACCCATGTTTTTATAATGTGGAAAAAAAAACATTACCTGGAAGAATCCCACACAAGAATGCGGGGAGCAAGTGAACTCCAAACAGACTTATTCTGAGATTTAAATGTGAGACAGACATGCTAACCACCACTCTACTGCACTCACTGATTTCAATGTAATGTAATTTTATCCTCACTTGGTATTTACTAATTGCTTTGTTCCCTTAATTGATATTACAGTAAATAAATGTTTACTTTAGAAAAACATTATACATAATAGTCAACTCGCTGTGTCTACTTATTTCTTGGGATCATTGTAAATTATTTCATGGTGTTATTTCTGTTACATATCAAATCGTCTTTGTTTTTACCAGGAAAAATGTTGCTCACTAAGCTTACTCTATCTATTCAGATCTATTTGATTGGCTAATCACATGACAACATTATGAATGAGCACTTGGACAATATAGAGATGTCAAATACAAGAGCTGTATTGAACTACAAATGCAACTACAATAGAAAGTGTTTAGCATTTGAAAAATCTACTGGTTGTAAATATCCTGCTTTCACAGAGGCTTGTGTTTGCTGATGTGGATATCATTATGAGCATTTGTCTCCAGGAGAATGTGTCTCTGGCAGACATTCTGACTTTGCGAGACCGCTGTCTGTCTGAGGAGGATGTATGGGCAGTGTGTACAGAGAGTGTCCTGGCACTGCAGAGCGTTCGACCCTCCAACCTCTTCCACACCTTGTGCATCACTCCAGACACACTGGGCTTCAACGCACATGGGAATGTTTGCTTTATGGAGCAGATCAGTGGTGAGTCAAGGCCACGGTATTTTACACACACACACACACACACACACACACACACACACACACACACACAGTCTTAAGTAGACAATTAACCTATATTGTGGCACACCTTGTTTGCATGCTGATGATTTTTTTAAGTGTTGTTGTTCATATTAAACACATGCTAGAATGCATCTTAACACTTTCAACAGTGTGTTCATGTCTGTTTCAATTAATGATGAAAGTTCTCCGGATTTTCTCGGAATTCCAGATTTTCAAATTTTCATGAAAATTCCTCCAGAAAATTGTGGAAAAATTCCCTAAAATAATCCGGATATTAGTTGACAACATTAAACGAATACATGTTTGAGTTAATTGTTTTGCTTTCACGAGCGTAGCCATGTTGAGGCACTAACTCTAGTAACAGTAACACTGCTCCCCTCGCATTCTCATGACTCGCCATATCTCGGAGATTTTGAAATTTCAGCGAGAACGGAAGCCACAAAGGCACAAAAAGCAGATTAATCATTGAATGTCGAGTATTTGAATAGCGTTTTGTGCAAACTAATTCATGCGTGATCGGCCAGGTACGGCCCCAGCGCAATCTTCAAACAGGTAGACAGGAAAGCTGACATACATGCAATAGACGCGAGTGTTAGGAACACGTTCAAGTGGTAATGGCTTGAGGAAAAGGACTTGAACAGAGATTTTATGTATCAAAATATTAAAGGCAACTCATTATACTATTAGTATTACTAGATCTATATCTGAGATAGTGAGAAATCTGGTCGAGTGTATCAGTACAACGCGACGTAACACGTTTGAGACTTAAACGGTAATAGTAATTACTACAGATCAACTTCTTTAACATGTTTTGCTGGACGGTGCAGAAATTCTACGATATATTTTCGTGTATATTCTATATCTATACTATAATATGTACAATGTGGGGAAAAGGACAATTTTGATGTCTTTTGACTGAATAGTTCGCTTAATTCATTTGTCTTAAGATAAACTGGCATATTTTAATGACAAATGTGATTTTGTGCTATCCAGTGATAGCGGTATGGGGCGCAAAAAAGTCTGGGCCTGGCCCTTGGGAAACTTCTGCCCAATTTTTTTTTTGGTCAGGATTTAGAAATTTTACTTTCAATTTTTGTCCGTATTTTCTTCGCAGAAATCACCAGAATGCACCACAGCCATCCATTTTTTCAAAAATTTCCTGGACCCCCCTAGCAGGACTTCGCACCTTCAATGCTCACATTTGTATTTTCAGGAAAGTCCACATTCATCTCTATTCAATGAACTGACCACACAACAACATTTGCAGATTATCCAACTTTTTGTGCACTTAAAGGTCTACGGACATGTAAAGCATGATTTTTACTATGTTTTGAATCCTAAAAAAAAAGGCAGGCAGATTGGACTCATCCGTTTATTTTCACCACATGTTCTGATAGTGTCGTATAAGGATTTTTGCATCTCCCGCCATGAAAATCCTCTCGAGGGATTTGTGTTGGAGAAGAACCAGGAAGTGATGTTTTTTACATTAGCTGGGTCGAGTGTTTATATTGGCTTATATATATTGTATTGGCGAAAAAAATACTGTTTTTTTTTTCATTGTGTTAGCCTAAGTGCTTGCTCATCGTATTGCTGGATTTTGCTCAAACATTCGTGAGGATGGATTCACGCTTCACACTTTTCCAAAACACCCGGTTTCTCGTGAAAAATTGATTGCACAGGTGCAAAGGACGAGAGCTTTGTGGGTTCTAAATCACAAATAGGTGTGTATAGAGCTATGAAAAAAATAATAGTTGGGAGGAGCTAATTTGTCTCACAGTTTACAGCATATGTTACGTGTAAATTTAGACTAAATTCCCTTGGTCAAACCGACAACATAAAACAACTTGTAATGGGTTTCAGATAATTTAATCACACACACAATACAATGCAAAACAATAAAATAGAAGTACAAAGACAGTTTAGGAGCATGTAACACGAGCTAACTAGACGTATAGCAGGGGTGCCCAGACTTTTTTACCCCAAGATCTACTTCTCAAGCATCCAGTCTCTTGTGGGGGGCGCTCACATTTTTTTTTTTTTGTTTTGTTTTAGAATGACCAATGATGAAATAGAATGACCAAGTCACAAAGATCTACCCACTACAAAAATGCAATAATGCATATTTATTTTAAAGTATATTGAGGATTCTTCATGTTGATATGTTTGTGTACCTTGCATAACCGCATGAGCCAAGATTACACAACATAATTAACTTTAAACATTTTTTGTAACTGACTTCACGTTGATGATCACTAAACACCATACGAATAAACATGCACACCTGGGCTGTGTCACTCACGTCTGTGGATTCGTCCAACTGCAGTGAGAAACACAATCTGAGATAAGTGTGTGTGTGTGTGTGTGTGTGTGTGTGGTGTGTGTGTGTGTGTGTGTGTGTGTGTTTGTGCGGCCAATTGGGATTTTAGTTCGTTCGCTTTTCTCATTCTCAGTTTGCTTTTCGGTGGAATATCGGTGTCGTATTTTCCACAAACGGTTTGAAAATGCCGCGACATATTTCACTGTAGTGGTAGATGAGGTAAACGCACTTCGAAAATTACATCGTTAAAAAATTGTCCACCTCCCATTCCGTATGAAAGTGATACGTTTTTGTCTTTTTTACTGCAGCATCCATACTCATGATTAATCTTACCATGTTAAGATTTCTGAAGCGAGAGCTTAAAATAGGGGGGAACTCACTGACAGCGTGTATTACTGTAATGTCATTGTTTGCACATGCGTGGTGAGCTAAAGTTAAAAAAAAAAGTCTTTTTTTTTTTTTCCTCGGCATTCCGTGGCAATCGACCAATTCTGCCTTGACGCATTGAGCACCCCTGACGTATAGTCACCAAACTCGAACAACTTCTCTGAAAGCAGTAATCATAAAAAGCTCCATCCGTGTCCAACGGCATAATCCTTCACCTCAGAACGTAACAAAAGATCAGCGTCATAATAACTTCCTTTAGTACAGCAGCGATATCGTCGTCCTCTGGCCCGGCGTCATCGTTGTCGTCCGCTGATGGACAGCCTGTCGTTAGCCTCGATGCGAAGGTGGATCGGGCGGGGAGTTAGTTTTTGGCCGCGTACGGGGAGGAGAAAGGTGCAAACCTAGTGAACAACTACAAGAAACATTTGACCTCTGTAATTGCAAACAAAGGCTACTGTACCAAATATTAACATTGGTTTTCTCAGGTGTTCAAATACTTATTCACAGCTGTATCACACAAATAAATCGTTAAAAAAATCATACATTGTGATTTCTGGATTTTTTTAGATTATCTCTCACAGTGGACATGCACCTAAAATGAAAATTTCAGACCCCTCCATGATTTCTAAGTTGGAGAAGTTGCAATATAGAAGGGTGTTTAAATACTCATTTTCTTCACTAGACTTCGCCCGGCCTGGGTCCTCCTGAGTACGCTACATACACAAGTCGTTTAGAATATTTGATCAGGTTCCTCGTCCTCCTTGTCTGTCTGTCAGGGAGTCTGGTGTCCGCTAAAAGTGATCTGCATATCGTCTAATATGGCTCAAAACGATAAGGTAATAGGATGCGTGCCGAGGGGTCCTAAAGTCAGTTGAGGAGAGGAGAAGTTTGAGAAGACAATATGGAGCTAGCCTGGTGGAACGGCACTGGAGTAAGTAGTTATGGTTGAAGACAGGCAGGGAATTAAACAAGGAATTCTCAGATAAAACCAAACACATGCATGTAGACAGAAATACCATCCGTGGAGGTGAGAATCATCTGGCAGGATCATTAAACTCAATTGATGACAAATTTGCTGCAGATGCACAACAATGATTGACCTCTTGAAGCTGCCCTACCCAGTCTAAAACAAGAAAGCAGCTAAACATCCATGCGGTGCAGGAAATGAACCCACAAAAATATACCAAGGCTGTGCCTAAACACCACACATTCATGACTGGATTGTTTCACTTCAGTGATGGTACATGAGGTGGATAGAGAAAGAGTGACCACATTTCAGATCCTGGAGTAGTTCCTCATGCCGAAGGCAATGCATCTATTTAATTAATCATGAATTTGTTTTATCTCTTTGCTCAATGCACAATGATTCCATTCCAATAAACCTTGAAGTTTGATGTTTCAAGGTGATACACAGTCTCATGCTTGCAAATTCAATGTCTTGATGGTTGGAATGACCACAAAAATATGCTCTCCTAAAGTTCAAACAATGTTAAATGTAATATTGGCCCGATTATATATCGCAGGCGATTTCATTATTTGGGCCAACATATTTGGTCGTGAACGACCAATTTTTTTGTGGTGTGACATAATCCACAACCAACGATTTTGCTCAACGATGACCCTACGATGCTATCCATATGTCTTCCATGTAATGTGACACAGCAACAAAAAGTCTTTGACAGTGCACCTCGTTGGCCTCCAATAGTATTGTGCATTGTGACCGGTCCATTACCACGCTTGGTGTTGTCAACATACTTGGTTGCTGTTGTCAACGTTGATTCACACACACAAATCACTTTTTAACAAAGCTTTAGAACATGATTGTCAGGTTCACCAATCAGACATTCATTAAACAGGACAAAAAAGGAAGCAAAGACACCAGTTCAAGTCTCGCGAGGAGAGAGGAGAGGAACTGTCTCGTACAATTCACCACTGTACTCTCTCATTATCGTCTCCTCGGCACCTCTATTTATTTAGTTTTGAGACGCCCCTTATTTACATGGATGATTCACGTGTTTCTTTCTGCTATTTTGTCCATGTCATTCAGCTCTTGCTCAGTCTACGCCAGTGTTCGGGTAAAACTGCATGCACAGTAAATGTTAATTCATAAACAGACATAGGATGAATAAACAAATGGCAGTAAGAAGGTTGTTAAAGCACAGTAACTTGTTACTTTTTTTGTTTTTTTTTGATGGTGTAGTGCAGGGATGTCAAACTCATTTCTCTTGCGGGCCACGTTGTAGTTCGAGTTTGCCTCAGAGGGACATTTCGAGTGAAGGCAGCGTGGGATCGATTACCGCTCAGTGATGGTGTCGACATCTGCACTGCGACTGGCTGGCGACCAGTTCGGGGTGTAGTCTGCCGCTGCCCGAAGTTCGCTGGGATTGGCTCCAGCTCTCTCTCCGAATAAATGCAAAAGTGTTGCGTCAGGAAAGGCATCCGGCGTAAAAAAAAATCCAAAAGACAGTTACTGCCGCACCACCATGACAGTAGCACAAAAATGGCTTCACACATCAATGCTGATAAAATTCCCAAATTGTTTCTAGTCCTATCAAATTGATGCACGTAAAATTTCCGAGTGACACGCCATTAGAAAACAGTTTTTTTGTTTTTCAAGAAAAGTTAATGGATACACAGAATCCCCCAACTTTTTTTTTTAATTTTTTTTGCATTCACTATCAATTAATAGCATTGGTATTATCTCTGGATCTGTGCAAACAACACAATCTTTTGGACACGTTTTTTGTATGTAGTTATCCAATTTGTTTTGGTTTTATTTTATTTTATTTATTTTTTTGGGGTGGGACCTTGAGTGGTTCCCACAGGTACCACTCGAAAAGAAAAATGAAAATAACGGATAGCGTTTTCATCCAACACCCAAAAGCAAAATTTCACTGTTTAGTCACCATTATGACAGCAGTCTCACTCCCATGTGTAACCGGACTACAGCGACCTTGGCAGTGGGAATGAGACCGGCAGTGGGAATGAGAACAGCTATCTTACAAGTGGCCAATAAAAACAAATTAGTTTTGTTTATGTTAACAATGGTTTCAAAAGCAATGACTTTCCTACAATCAAGAAATGAATTCAAGTACACCTTTTTGCAATTTTTTAAGATGTTTGGGGTTCTTAATAACTCCTGAAAGGGACCCACTTGTGTATTTTTTTTGTTGTTTTTTTTTCCTTCATCATTCGTCTATCTGTCATTGTGTGGAAATTATTGGTAATTTGTATGGTCTCCCAAACAGTGTTTTGAATGGAATGAGACCCTTACGTGCTTGTAATGTATGTATAGTTAGACTAAATCTATCATTGTGTCCAAATTGCCCCTATGTGTGATTGTGAGTGCGGCTGTTTGTCTCCATGTGACCTGCAATTGGCTGGCAACCAGGTCAGGGTGTACCTTGCCTCCTGCCCGTTGACAGCTGGGATAGGCTCCAGCCCTCCCCGCGACCCTTGTGAGGATAAGCGGCTAAGAAAATGGATGGAGGGATGAATGGATGTGCATTTTGAGGAAACTGACCACGTTTTGGATGCACATTCCCTTTTGGATTATGTCGCACACAGATCAAACAAGCCCTACAAAAAAAGTTTTTTTGCATACAAGATAAATCCATGGATCATGTAATGCCTTTGTACCAGGGCTACCATTCCCCCTGTTGAGACCTGAGACTTCCCATGGCTCAAGATTGCCGCCCACTTAAAAAATGTTTTTGGTAGAATTTTCTTGTATCTGTGCTGACATAATTTCCATTTTGTAATGTAGTACCTTATTTTTTTCCACATTTTAGTTCTGCTGGTAAGCTTTGTTGTTGCATTTTGTTTAACACATCATCTCAAAGTATGTCTTCATTTGTTACATGGTCAGCTAATCCCATAAAGGTTTTGCTGCTTCTTTTGCTGTTTTATCTGTAAATCCATTTCCTAATGATTCTTTGTCTGTATTTGATGTGTGTACTGCACATTTACATATGGCTATTTCTTTTTGGTAATTGAACTGCTCTGAGCAAATTTTGTAGTAGCTCTGTATATGTCACTGCGTTCCCTGTAGTTGTCGCTATTCCTCTATTTTTCCAGTATTGTCTGTGTAGATTGTGATACCACCGTGAATACAGCAGCATCTGGTCTCAGATTGTTTAAGACTGTCCAATAAGATATTGTCTGTACAGTTCACTCGTCCCAATCCAAATCTGGTTCTTTTTCTGTCCAATCAGGAACATTTCGTACTACCAAAACAAATTCTCCCAAACTCTTCCACTCCCGTTGTAATGACGTGTGTGGTAGTGTCCATTCCTTGTATAGTGCATTTAGTTTGTCAGTTAGTCTTGTTCCTGTCTGAGTACAGATAATCATGATTTTGTCTGGTGTGGGCTGTTATAAGTTTATCTTATACTAAATTGTCGCATGCAATGAGTCACTTCCTACGTCATTTTGTGGTTGTTCAATCACGTCTTGAGCTGTTTGCAGCACGAAATCTCCTGTTCTTGTGGGAGGTTTGTTTGGAATATGTAAGGTGTAATAATAGAGCGCTGGGTTCCTATTTTGTAAGATATTTTACTGTCCTCCCAGTAATTCCTTTTTTTATTTACTTTTAGATTTCCTGTCAGAGAGGGAATTAAGCCCAGTCCTAGTTTCAGCAAGCCATCTCTTCCCCAAAAAAAACGTATGGGACAAATTGAAAAGTTGCATTTTGGGAGCATTAGTTGTGACATTTTTGATGGGGAGATGGCTGCTCTCTTCCTCATCTGCGGCCACAATTATTAAATGTTTTGCATAAAGCTCCATAAATTTCTCCTTTCTCTGTCAGAAAGGTGTTAATTTTCTTTTTCTTATTTTGTAGCACTCTTTCTGCGTGTAGTGCTTGGTTAATGTATTATTACAGGCTGCCAGTCGGTTTGTCAATCCAATGTTTTTCAATCCATTGTTTTATAGGATTATTTGAATTCACATGAAGAGCATTTTTTTTAATTGCCCTTGATACACACTCCCTGGAGTGTGATCTTCAGGAAATCCACTGTTTTTTTTAAAACATGCATTTATTCCAAATCTGTATTCTTCAAATGGTTCATTGTTGTTTTATTTTGCTCTTCCGATGGCAGAATTTATTTATTTATTTATTTTTTAAATCTAGCAGAAGTGCGCGATATTAACCCTTGAACTCCCTGCTGTTGTGAGAAAGTACTTTGCTGTCATCCAAATTTGTTGTACTTCCACACCATTTAAGTGGTAAGATTTTCTCAAGTCTTCCGTTCCCTTGACGAATTATGTTACATCAACTTCATGAGATGTGATACCTTTTATGGCCGTTTTCACATCATCTTGAGTCCAGCTTTTTTTTGTTGTTCTTGTTGTTGGTTTTTTTGTTTTTGTGTGTGTGTGTGTGTGTTTCTCTTATTTTATCCTGCAGGTTAACTATATATATTTTTTGTGTGTATGTTGAGCTGGCCAGCAAAGTCATATTGTTATCCACAAATTTAGATGTTTTGTTTTAGTAGGACATTTGCTTTCTACAAAGTTCTAGACTTTACACATCATTATTATTATTTTTTTTTTTTCAGATGTTGTATTTCAACTATTTTGCTATTTATCAACTATTTTGCTATTTGTTTTTCCCCTGTTGGAGTCAGTGGTTCACCTAAGGTGACTATACTGACTTCCCCCTGAACAGGGTGACAATTACATTCCGTGTGAGGTAATTCTCAAGCTTTTACCACAAGTGACGGAGAATTCTTACCTCTGCATCCTCAAACAGTTGTCACTCAATTTCCTGTTCAAATGAGGTAGCGAACCTCCGCTCACACTTTTACACATTCACACGTTTCACAGATCTCACGTACAGGACAGACCTTGCCCTTTTCTCAGTTTTATAGACTAATTAGTCTACTCGATAGAGACTAGTATTCTCAAGCTTTGGTTCTGCCGCAGTCACCCAGACACGCATTCACTCATTCCTCATGAGTGTAGGAGTGTCCTACTCACCAGAGATGCCTTTACTTCCTTCGGCTTCTCGTCAACCCTCAATCTCCAGACGCAAAGTCGAGGCCCAGTCCCGGAAAGGGTCTCAAGTGCCGTGGCCACGGTCTTTGCCTGGACGTCGACTCGGCCCCTGTAAACCTCAGGTATCTTGAGATCCGGCTCGAAGGACCAAGTAAATGTCAGGTTCACCAATCAGACATTCATTAAACAGGACAAAAAAGGAAGCAAAGACACCAGTTCAAGTCTCGCGAGGAGAGAGGAGAGGAACTGTCTCGTACAATTCACCACTGTACTCTCTGATTATCCTCTCCTCGGCACCTCTATTTATTTAGTTTTGAGACGCCCCTTATTTACATGGATGTTACAAAAAGGAGACGACAAGCAAAACAGTTTGAAACAAGGTGTAAATGTTTGTTCATGTGCGTGTGCATGTGTGGAAGATTGGTGAATACATGTGTGGTCATCATTTCTTTAACAAGCAGCAGTTCTAACAGTTCTGAGGATTAGATGTTTTTGTTCTTGCTATCTCCTGCTAGGAGGCAGCCACGTTATCTTGGGCAGAGCAAAGCATTTCTTTATTGGAAGCAAATCTATGATAATTATGATCACAATTATTCCTACAATGATTTTGCAGAATGACGGCTTGTTTACATCCTAATAATAGCTCTATGGCTTGCTTTCTAGGTTACATAACAATATTTTGTCTGCTTGCGAGCTGTATTGTATTCAAAGTATGTGACCATTCTGCAAGGTCTTCTTGAATGGACAGGCCACTCCCAAATACTGGTGGTCTATTGTTATTGTCGTTACCGTGATAACAGGTGTATCTGGTCTTGTTGACCAGTGCCACCTTTTCTGGTTCTGCCTCTCCAACCGTGTTTGGTTTGACCAGATAAAGCTGGGTACTGTGCTATCGGAATGTAATGTAGTGGCCCCACTGTATGGCAAAGATACGGCAAGATTTTGCCTTAGAATGACCGTGAATGTGAATATGATTGATTGTTTGTCTATTAAGTATGTGACTTGTGATTGAGTGGTACCCATTCCACGGTATACCCTACCTCTTGCCCAAAGTCAATTTGACTAGGCTTCGGTGCACCTTTGAACTAAATGAGCATTTGCGTGATTGAAACTGGATGTGTGGATGCATGGATGGGGAAAAACATCTAACTTAGATAAGAAAACCATGTAGTTATCACTATCCTTTTGTGTGTTTCTGTCCTCCAGATGATCCTGAGGGTTCATTTGTGCCTCCTGAATTTGACAACACAGGCAGCACATTTGAGGTGAGAGATGTGTAATAACCAAGGCAGCATTTACACAGCTAAGTGACACAATTCTGATTTAATGCCAAAATTCAGATTTTTTTAATTGTGTCTTTAGATTGATATTTAAAGTGACATATCAGGGTTTATATTCAGGCAAAAGATGCACAAACAAAATTGCACATAAATAACTAAACCGCTACATCTGGTAGTGACACCATCATAGATGATAATCATGAATAAATAGAGAAATATTAACCATTATATAGCTGTTAGAGTCACTGATGGTGTAGTGGTACACACGTCTGCCTTTGGTGCGGGCAGCGTGGGATTGATTCCATTCAGTGATAGTGTCGATATCTGCCCTGCGACTGAATGGCGACCAGTACAGGGTGTAGTCTGCTTTTCGCCCGAAGTTATCTGGGATAGGCTTCAGTTTTTACGCAACCCTTGTGGGTTAAGCGGCTTGGATAATTGATAATGGATTACAGTTGAGAAAATAAGAATTTGAACACCCTGCTGTATTGCAAGTTCTCCCACTTAGAAATATTGGAGGGGTCTGAAATTTTTATCGTAGGTGCATGTCCACTGTAAGAGGGATAATCTAAAAAGAAAAATCCAGAAATCACAATGTATGATTTATTTGTGTGATACAGCTGCAAATAAGTATTGGAACACTTGTCTATCAGCTAGAATTCTGACCCTCAAAGACCTCTTAGTCCGCCTTTAAAAGTCCACCTCCACTCCATGTATTATCCTGAATTTTCAACATTTTTCAACGGTGGGAGTGACGATGACGTCAAGGACAGATGACGCGACTAATATGGCGACCACTTGGATGTCGAGGGACACTCAATTGCGCAACTTTGTGCATGGATGACGCGCTCTCCGCTCACTTTTTTTTTTATATAGACATTGAAGTGAATACTGTTATATGTATTTTTCATTACCATATCTATTTTAGAATGTTTATAGGGATGTTACCCGCACTTTAAACCAGCACATTTCAAGGCCGTCTTAAGATTGTTAATGACCATTTGGATGATACAGTGGAGTCATGGGAGAATGCTTTGTGGCCAGATGAGACCAAAATGGAACTTTTTGGTCATAATTCCACTAACTGTGTTTGGAGGAAGACGAATGATGAGTTCCATTCCAAGAACACCATCCCCACTGTGAAGCATGGGGGTGGTGGCATCATGCTTAAGGGGGTGATTTTCTGCACATGGGACAGGACGACTGCATTGTATTAAGAAGAGGATGACTGCGGCCATGTATTGTGAGATTTTGGGGAACAACCTCTTTCCCTCAATCAGAGCATTGAAGATGGGTCGTGGCTGGGTCTTTCAACATGACAATGACCCAAAGCACACAGCCAGGAAAAACAAGGAGTGGCGCCGTAAGAAGCATACAAGGTTCTGCCATGGCCTAGCCAGTCTCCAGACCTAAACCCAATAGAAAATCTTTGGAGGGAGCTCAGCGACAGCCCAAAAATCTGTGATCTAGGGAATATCTGTCTGGAGTAGTTGGCCAAAATCCCTCCTGCAGTGTTTGCAAACCTGGTGAACAACTACAGGAAACGTTTGACCTATGTAATGGCAAACAAGGGCTACTGTACCAAATGTTAACATTGGCTTTCTCGGGTGTTCAAATACTTATTTGCAGCTCTATAACACAAATAAATCGTTACAAAATCAGACATTGTGATTTCTGGATTTTTCTTTTTCGATTATCGCTCTCACAGTGGACATGCAGCTATGATGGAAATTTCAGACCCCTCCATGATTACTAAGTGGGAGAACTTGCAACTTAGCAGGGTGTTCAAATACTTATTTTCTTCACTCTATATAGCTGTTTGGTTTCACAGAGTTTACTTTTTAGGGGGGGGGGGTAATTTTTGTGTGGGTATGTATACTTCACTGAATAGTGGATTTTGGTTACATTTGATGAGTATAGGTCCATTAAGAGGTATCCAATGCATATTGGAATTTTTTGCCAACTGTTCCGACCTAACAATTCACATGAAAATGACCTGGTATACACCCAAGCAAAACAATAATTTCGTATTTTTAAAATACATTCTTCACAAAGCGGAACAGAAGTTGAATGACTGAAAGGTGGAATGGACTGGTTAGCCCATCCGCCTCACAATTTGAAGGACCCAGGATTTAAATCTGGCCTCGCCTTTGTGGGGTCTGGATGGTCTCTCTGTGCTACTTTGGTTTTCTCCTATATCTCCTAAACATGCATGCAAAGTTGATTAAAGACTCTAAATTGCCCGTAGGTGGGAATACGAGTGTGAATGGTTGTTTGTTTATACAGATTATGCCGTGCGATTGGCTGGCGACCAGTTCAGGGTGTACACCACTTCTGCCCCAGTCAGCTGGGATTGGCTCTAGTACACTCACGAGCCAAGTGAGGCGAATTGGTCCGTAAAATTGATACATACGTATTTTCTGAAGTTTTTGCAAAGGTGCAATATGGCAGATCTATCCAACTTCTATCATTTATCTAAGGTCAGATCGCGAGGGGAGACTCTTTAGCAGGGTCCCCCAGACTTCGTTTTCCCTAGTCACTTAATCCAGCTCGTCCGGGTCGTTCCCAGGCCAGCCGAGGGACATAGACTCTCCAGCGAGCGGATTCTCCTTCTAGTGGGATGTACCCGGAACACCTCACCAGGGATGTGTCCCGGAGACATCTGAATTGGATCCCCCAGCCACGTCATCTGACTCCCCTCAATGTGGAAGAGCAGTGGCTGAACTCTGAGCCCCTCCTGGGTTACCAAGCTTCTCACCCTATCTCTAATGGAGAGTTCGGACACCCTGCAGAGTAGACTCAATTCGGCTGCTTGTATCCAGGATCTTGTTTTTTCAGTCATGACGCACAGCTCGTGACCATTGGTGAGGGTAGGAACGTAGATTGACCCCTAAATTGAGAGCTTCCCTTTTGGCTTCGCTTCTTTTCTAGCACAACAGACCAATACAAAGTCAGTATCGCTGCAGACAATGCATCGATCCGACTGCCGATCTCGCATTCCATTCTTAAATACAAAGTTCGTATCACTGCAGATATTGCACAAATCTGCCTGTCGAGCTTCGGTTCAATTCTTCCCCCAGTTGTGAACAAGACCCCAAGATACTTGAATTCCTCCACTTGGGGCAGGATCTCATCCCCGACCTGGAGAGGGGAGGCCACCCTTTTCCATTCAGGACTATGGTCTCAGATTTGGTGATGCGCATTGTCATCACAGCCGTTTCATATTCTGCTGCGAACTGCTGCAATGAGTGTTGGAAATCATGGCTTGATGAACCAACAAAACCACGTCATTTGCAAAAAGCAGAGATTCAAAACTTGGGCCACCAAATTGGACCCACTCTATGCCTCAGCTGATCTTAGAAATTCTGTCTGTAAAACGTTTGAAGAGATTTGGTAACAAAGGGCAGCCTTGGCTGAGTCAAGCACTCACTGGAAAGGAGTCAAACTTATTGCCAACAATGCGGACCAAACACTGACACTGGTCTACATTGCCCCTCAAGACTCCTCGAGAAACACGATTGAATGCCTCTACAACTACAAGGCCGGAAAACACATATAGACTGGTTGGGCGAATTCCCATGCACCTTTGAGGACCCTGCCGAGCGTGTAAAGCTGGTCCACAGTTCCACAGCCAGGAAGAAAACCACATTGAGGAGGAAGAGTCCTGAATCTGTGATTCGACTAACAGACAGACCCACCTCTCCAGCACCCTGAAATAGACCTTACCAGGGAGGCTGTCCTCAGTATAGTTAGAACACACCCTCTGGTCTGCCTTCTTAAGAAGGCGGACCGTCACCCCAGTCTGCCAATCCAGAGCCACTCTCCCCAATGTCCACATGATGTTTGTATAGGCGTCTCAACTGGCACAGCCCAACATCCAAAGCCTTAAGGAAATCCCATCAGGAGTGCTCTCTGCCACTCCCTCTAAAGACTCCAAAAATGATGGCTACACTGAAGTTCTGTTTTTAGCATAGGCGCAAACAACAGTCACGAACCGTCCCTCCACCCAAAGATGGAGGGAAGCTCGTCTCTCATCCACAGGGGTGAACCCCAACTTACAGGTGCCGTACCACAAGGCGATAAGTATACCCACACCTACTCGTCGCCTCTCACCATGGGAAACTCGAGAGTTAGAGATTCCAATCCCTCTCGAGAGGACTGGTACTAAAGGCCAAGCTGCATGTGGAGGGTAGCCCGACAAGATCTAGTTGGAGCTTCTCGACCTCTCACACCAGCTTTGGCTCCTTCCCTGCCAGAGAGGTGACATTCCACGTCCCTAGAGATAGCTTCTGTAGCCATGGATCGGATAGCCAAGGTCCTACCTTCACACACCTCCCAGGTCACACTGCACCTGACCCCTATAGCTCCTCCCACAGGTGGTGAGCCCATGGAAAACGGGATTCACAGCACCCTATTGAGGTCGAAGATGTCCTCATTTGGGTTAACTGTCTTTTCTCATTGTACGGCTGAGCTGCCTGCCTCTGTAGTTCCCTCTCAGTCAGCCATCAACGCACACACATACCTACAGACACTGATATTGTTGTCACAATACTTTTAAATCCGTAATAAACTTAACCAAAGTGCGCACACAAATACCATGATAAGTGCAAACAAAGCACACTTACAAGTACACTCATAAACTCAAGCAAAGCGCACGCACATGCAGATTAAAGAAACATAACTTCGATTTGCTTTCGTACCTTCACAAGATCCGCATGAAATCAGGCAAAGAGCTGCATACGGCTTGAGAGCCGCGGGTTGGCCACACCTGTAGGGTCTTTTAGCCATGCTTTGTTTGGTCCTGCACCTACAATCTGTTTGCCATGGGTGACCCTACTAGGGACTTAAAGCCCCAGGCAATTTAGCTCTTAGCATCATTAGGACACACACACCACTCTACCACAATAAGATGATGGCTTCCAGGAGGGATATGGATTATTACACACGAGATATAATAATCCCTCCATCCATCCATCCATCCATTTTCTGAGCCGCTTATGCTCACAAGTGATGGAGGCAATTCGAGTTGTCATCAGGCAGGAGGCAGGGTACATTGTGAACTGGTTGCCAGCCAAGCACAGGACACATAGAGACAGAAAAGAGCCACACTGACAATCACACCTCGGGGCAATTTAGTATCCAATTAATTTTGCATGCTTTTGGGATGTGGGAGGAAACCGGAGTGCCCGTAGGAAACCCACACAGCACGGGGAGAATGTGCAAACTCCACACAGGTGGGACAGGGATTGGAACCCTGGTACCCAGAACTGTTAGGTCAACACTCTACAGCTGCGTCACCGTGCCGCCAGATATAATATCTACAATATTATCTTATTAGAGAAAGTGACCACAGAACACTCATATTATGAATTATTCTTGCAGGGCCACATTTTTTCTCTGGGCTCAACTCTCTCTGCTGCACTGAATTTTGTGATCGAACCAGAACTGGAGGGTGAGCTGGGTGAAGAAACGCAAAAACTGTTGGAGAAAATGCAGGAGAAGAAACCAGAGGACAGGCCACTCATACAGGTAATCACAGTGAGTGGTTCTCACCACAGGAATGATTTCTCATCTAAAACTGTTTTATATATATCAATATGATGGTTCATTAAATATAAATTGAATCTATAAATGTATGATTCATTTATGTAAACTACATAAATGCCTGAGGCACACGGAAAAGGGAAAAATGGATACACTCTTAATTCAGTCACAATATTGCCTTTACGTTACTAAATGATAAGTTGGCAAAAAAGCTTCTATCAGAGCAGTGCTCATTAGTTGAGGAAATATGGCACATTAAAGTGTCCATCCATCCATCCATGTTCTGAGTAGCTTATCCTCACTACAAGCGCAGGACTTTTGGCACCAATTCCAGGTGTCATCGGGCAAGAGGCGGGGTACACCCTGAACTGGTCGCCAGCCAATTGCAGAACACTTAGAAACGAACAACCATTCCCACTCCCACTCACACCTACGTGCAATTTAGAGTCTCCAATTAATGCATGTTTTTTGGGATTTGGGAGGGAATGGGAGTGCCAGGAGAAATTATGCAGGCAAGGGGAAAACATGCAAATTCCTCACAGGTGGGGCCAGGATTCGAACCACGGTCCTCAGAACTGTGAGGCCAACACTCTAAATAGTTGCTCCACCATTCCAGGTATTCACACCTCATAAATCTAAATGAACAACAACTTAGATTTAATTTATTGCACTGAATCGTTTTGAAGTTGTATTTGAAACTCAGTTGAACTAGCAAACTTTGCTGTTTACTTTGTGGTGACAGCTCATTAACTGTTTCGGTTCTCAAAACACCACCATTAGACAAAAGCTAATACTGACAGATCAATATATAGTAATTTCAATAGATGAAAAAAAAAAAAAACTCAACACACCCCTGTTAAAATGATGTAAAAAATGTATATACGTATAATAAATATTTTCACACCTCTTTTTCACCTATAATGTGACACATGACTTGCACAACTCGTGGAATGTTTTATATGCTGGCGTCTCAATTTTAAAATCATAGTGCAGACACCTTCATCACTGAGTACACAGAACAAAGGACATTTTAGTGGTGACACTTCAATGAACTTTATTCAGTCGTATGAACATTATATTCACACGTGGCTACTCACAATTTGTAGTGTTCTTACTAATGGTAGAATGCGTTGTTGTCAGTGACTTTTTTTTTTAAATCACCACAGTCATAATGCGAACTGACCTGTTATCTTCTCGCATATTCAATACAGTGGAGAAACTGGGTATCAGAAGTTTATTAGATCGAATGAAAGTTATTTAGACAGATGGTACCAGTTTGTGATTTATTTGGAGCTCAGTTGTGCTTTGCTTCAGGGGTCAGTGTCCAAGGATCAAGTTTTTCTGTGCATCAATGACATTTGCCAAATATCCATGTGTAGTTTTTTTTTTTTTTTTTTTTTTTTTTTTCAGAAAATGAATGGACTGATGATATTTTCAGTGGAACTGAGTTTTATTAACTAGTAATGGCCTTATGTTGAGCACATGAAGGATTATACTATGCTGCAAAATAACAACTGTACTTGTGAAGTTTATTTATTTGGTATTTTGATTGCCTCCTCAAACATTTCATTAAAATTGTGTAAACGGTCTGCGATTGGCTGGCAACCAGTTCAGGGTGTACCCCGCCTCTCAGCTGAAGATAACTGGGATAGCCGGCAACACGCCTGGAACCCTTCTGAGGATAAGCAGAACAGAAAATGAATGGATGTTTAAGTGGTGAAAAAAATCTAACTTGATGAATTACCATCAATCTTTCCACTATGTCACTTATCCTGTTCAGTGTCATGGGGAACTGGAGCCTATCCCAATTGACTGGTCAACAGGCAGACTAAACCCTAGACTGGTCGCTATTTAATCAGAGGGCAATTACATTTAATGCAGTTATAAAATTTTCGCGTCAATGTAAATTCTAGCATTATCCTTTTAAATGTCCTGATGACTGAATATGCTCTAGAGAAATATTTCCACAAGTTCAGCAGGCTTTAAATACTTTTGTTTTAATGTTAAATCTTTTATCATCCCACAGGACATCCTCGATCAGGCTCAAGCACAACTGGCCCATACCTCTTCTGCAGCTGTATGCCGTAAATTGTCTTCTGTTGGACGGCGTGTACTTTCCATTGAATCAATATCATATTTCCAAGGTTATTCCATTGTCTCTGATTACTGCATCATTTTAAATCTCTGTAGTAATTTCTGACTTGACCATTCCTCTCAATTTGTGCCGCAGATGAACAAGAGAACTATGAGGTATTATGGGAATATGCAAAATCCAAAAGACTGAATTTGTATGATGTTAATAAAGACTTCTCTGTGAACACTTCTGGGAAGACAAATGGTCTATCCAGACATCAGGTTAGTTGTCATAACTGTTATCAACAATCCAAGGCTGTAGCTACCAGATAAGTACTGTATACATCATTCAAACCAATTATTTTGTAAGGTATTGGTTAGCTCTATTAAATAGTTCCTAAAGTAAAAATACAGTTTAGTTAGAAATATGGTTGAGCATGCTTACAATCGGACGGCACGGTGGATCAGCTGGAAAGCGTTGGCCTCACAGTTCTGAGGTATCGGGTTCCATCCTAGATCCACCTGTGTGGAGTTTGCATGTTCTCCCCGTGCCTGAGTGGGTTTCCTCTGGGGACTCCGGTTTCCTCCCACATCTCAAAAACATGCAACATTAATTGGACACTCTAAATTGTCCCTAGGTTTGATTGTGAGTGCGGCTGTTTGTCTCGACGTACCATGCAATTGGCCGGGAACCAGTTCAGGGTGTACCTCGCCTCCTGCACGTTGACAGCTGGGATAGGCTCCAGCACTCTATGCAAGCCTTGTGAGGATAAGCAGCTAAGAAAACGGATGGATGGATGTTAACAATCAAATAAATATATTAAATTATTTCAAATCTCTCTACCCTTCTAGAGACAGTGTCCTTAATTATTTTGACCTTTTTTTGAGAACCATATGTGCGTCTATTAGTTAGGCTATAGCTTTGTCCAAAAACATTTGCCACCATCTTTAAGAAGGGGGACCGGAGGGTATTTTCCAACTACAGGGGGTCACACTCCTCAGCATCCTTGGCAAGGTCTATTTGGGGGTGCTGGAGAGGAGGGTCCGTTGGGAAGACGGATCTCAGATTTAGGGGGAGTAATTTGGTTTTCGTCCTGGCCGTGGAACAGCGAACCAGCGCTTCTCCCTCAGCAGGATCCTTGAGGGTGCATGGGAGGTCAAACCAACCAGTCTTCTTGTGTTTTGTGGACTTGAAGAAGACAACTGTGTCCCTCGGTGAGTCCTGTGGGTGGGGGGGGTCTTCGGGACTATGGGTTACCAAACTCCCTGCTGTTCGGTCCCTGTATGACCGGTGTCAGTTTGGTCCGCATTGCCGGCAGTAAGTTGGACTCGTTTCCAGTGAGAGTTGGACACCGCAAAGGCTGCTCTTTGTCACCGATTTTATTTATAATTTTTATGGACATAATCTCTTGGCACAGCCAAGGTGTAGAGAGGATCTGGTTTGGTGGCCTCTGCATTGCATTGCTGTTTTTGCAGATGATGTGGTTCTGTTAGCTTCATCAAGCTGTGATCTCCAACGATCACTAGAGAGGTATGCAGCTGAGGGTTAAGCGGCTGGGATTAGACTCAGCACCTCCAAATCTGAGACCACAGTCCTCAATTGGAAAAGGATAGCATGCCCTCTCCCGGTCGGGGATGAGATCCTGCCCCAAGTGGAGCAGTTCAAGTATCTTAGGGTCTTGTTCACGAGTGGAGGAAGAATGGAGCTGGAGATTGGCAGGCAGATTGATTCAGTGTGTCGAGTGATGCGGACTTTGTATCGGTCTGTTGTGGTAAGATGTCGAAAGGCGAAGCTCCCAATTTACCAGTCAGTCTACTTTCTACCCTCACCTATGGTCACAAGCTGTTGGTCGTGACTGAAAGAACAATATCCTGGATACAACCGGCCTGGGAACGCCTTGGGATCCTTCCGGAAGAGCTGGATCAGGCGGCTGGGGAAAGGGAATACTGGGCATCCCTGTTTAAAGCTGGTACCCCCGTGACCCGACCCAGAGAAGCAGTAGAGGATGGATGAATGGATGGATGGATGGATGGATGGATAGATGATTAAGTCATTTTTGCCTTATCCGGGTCACTCCCAACTTTAATGGCTACATGACATCCTCGGTATATTTTGATAACCTAGTAAATTACCTGAATAAGTTCCAGTGGTGTAGAAGTACACAATATCATTCTAAGAGCTATTTGACATACTTTGTAAAGGCCATGATTTTGGTTTGTTTTTTTAGACAGTTATTGTGTTGGTTCCCATTAGACTGTCCCGCAGGTTTACTAAAGGAAGTCCATCCAAATAAGTCAACTATAAGTGTAATAATTGAATCGGTTGCACCACACACTAATATTGGTAAAGTAAGATCCAAGGCACCTAATGCTAATTTTTGGAAAATGGGGTGAAAAAATTTTCCCTCTTCCCATTTTTTGCAGTGTTCACATTTTAAGTCACAAAATATACTGATTTTTCTTGATTGTTAGCTACCATGTCCTATTCAGATGTTTCTAGAATCTAAATTGTTTTGTGGTGTTTGACTTTTGCCAGTTTAAATTTTCTGAGACTTATCCAATTGCAGGTTTGTGTGGGCTGGGACTCCTCCCTCTGGGCTGATGATAATGCAGACAGATGCTGCAGGAGTTTAGTAGATGAGGTGGACTGCCATTCTCACAACAGCTCTCCACTGAGGATGAAAACCCAGCAGAGATTCAACAGGGTGAAGGGGGCACTGAATTGCTCCTGCTCTGTCCCCGACTCTAATAACCCACCTTATCCTACCACAGCTCATGGCAAGATCACCATACCTGTATCAGACCTTACTGAGATTGGAGCAGATGAACATTTGTGTTCCAAGTCTGTGTGGAGCAACAGATCCAAAAGATTCACCCGAGGAAGATCCTGTGAGTCGTATCCACGTAGTTGTGCAGATGATGGTGTGAGCTCAGCTGCTGAGAATTTGATACTAAGAACAAAAAAGGAAGATGCTATCAAGTCTTCATGCTATGAAGAAACCACTTTTCAAGATCATCATGAAAAGACATGTAAGGAAGAGAGTAAAAATGTAGCCTCGTGGTCCATATCTCCATCCTGGTGCCCGATAGATGTGGAATATGACACCTTTGGGGCCCAAATATCAAAGAACCCCAAGATCTACAACACTAAGAAGTACACAACCAAAATTTTGCTTTTCCTCAGTAAAGAATATCAGGATGAGGTAAATAAAACACGAATGGATGTCATATGTTATCATCTCACATTTCTTCTGGATACATGTCTAGAATGTATAACATGAGCTACTAACTTAATTTCAGTAACATGGGTGAGTTTTCCCCAGAGCTGCAGTTCAGTGCCATTTGCAATGATACAATTGGACAGGCTGACGATAGCTGCATTAGTCATTTAAATAGCATCGCATCATGTCTGTTCAAGACAGTTTAACTGACAATGAAATCAGCAAAGAAGAAAAATCCAAAACATCTATTTAATATCCTTGACTTAATTTTAATGGTGCGTTCTGTATTGTGATTCCGCCATTCCAAATGTCTCACTAAATTACTGTCAACTGCAGAGTGTAATACATATATAGACTGAAGATACAGATACGAATGAAATATATAATTCTTTCCATTGTTTTCTTTAGTGGATCTCACTAAGAGAGTTACTTGCTCATTCTGCACCGGGGCTAACAGTGAATGAGCTGTGGGCTCTATGTTACACCTGCCTGTCGTCCTTGCAGACCTATATTGACTTTCCAGGTAATCTCCCTAATTCATCCATGTATCGCAAGTTTTGCTCTTGGAAGAATTGTGAACAGTGGAACCTTGACAGATTGATGGACTAAGAAGGTCAGGGGGCGTCTGATATTACCGATTGTCCGTTACATTGAAGCTCTTTTTTTCCCCTCAGTGCGCCACGTTCAACATGTCCACCACTTAGCTCTAGTCATCGTATATATCTGGGACGCAGAAATAGGGTCACAGATATACAGTACAGTACTGTATTAATCCTCTACCTGTATTGCGCCGCAGCGCCACTAAACAACAGCGATCAATTCTGGATTTAACAGGACAAATTGAAACTATTTTTGGACACATTGTTCAGTCCCAACGGTCTGTTTTTTTTTCTTATATCTGTTTTATCGGGGTCTGTTTTTATCAAGGGTTCACTTTATGATTCTAATTGAAATTGATGTTGGAAGAATATCATCACATATGGGAAAATGGTTTAATGCAGCCACCTTTTTTTTCCTTTTCATTAGATTACTTATCGCTGGATACTGTGTACATCAGCTGCCAAGGAGAGATGATTTTCTTGACACCTAAAAACATTGGTAAGATCACTTTTTGCTTTCTTTATTGCGATAGAATTAAGAGAGAGAGGCTGGCACCTCTCTAGTGAGGAGTCACTGTTTGTTTAATCTTTGTTCTGTGGCAGTCTTATGGTAGCTATCCCATGCCTTTCGGTTCAGGTAACATTTTAGAGAAGACTAGGGGCCAAAAAAAATACCCTCTGCCAGTGGACACCAAACAGATGCTAGCTTTCACCCCTTGTACAGTACCAGGTAATACCAATTGAGGAACACTGTACAGTATTAGAGTGAGACACTTATTGGTTTCCATTATCATTGTCTGAATTGGCTTAACTTCAGCTGAGGCTACTTGATGTAATCTTTCCACATTTGTCTGTGGCAATAGAGACATGTTTTTATTATGTAGTAAACCCCTTCCCATTTGCAGTTATCTTTTAATAAATTATTTTTTTTCTTGTTTTTGTGTCAGGAAAGGAATATGCAAGTGTATTGCATTTGATTTGGATTTTTCAAAAATGAATAATTTTATTTTTTTAAATGTTTCTGAGTATATTTTCTGTTTTTCTGATTATTTTTCTGTTTTTATGAATATGTTTGCACCTATTTTTCTGAATATTTTTTTTTTTCACACAAGAACCTGGGAACTGCAAGTTGCTCTTTGCGGACTCACTAATGGTATATTACGGCTCGCACACCTTCAACCTGCTCCTGTGTGTTTACATTTCTGGTTCAATTAAAATGAGTCACAAAAGTAGTAACACATATTGTATAATACTTTGAATAGATTTAAGTAAGTTAAACTCGTAGGGGCAGGTTGAATGTGTGCGAGCAGTAATTGACCCCTCAGTAGAAATTGCGTCATCCGCGTCGCTGACCTATCAGAGGCCAGAGATCTGCATAAACCACGCCCCTTTTTTGCACCCGCTGTTCCCTCAGACAACGTTGCATGGTCCAGTATAGCTTTTGTTAGCGTTTTATCGCGTATTTGGGTTCTTTAACAATAGATATGGTTTAGAGGTGTAGTCACGGACTTTGTAATAGTGACGACAGGTATCCTGAAAGGCTAGTTGGTGGAGTTCAATTCGTATCCTTTCCAAAACCGAGTACGAAAAATGTCTTCGATGGATCAAACTTTGTGGAAGATCGTATGATCAACTGAATCTATCTAAAATCAACCGGAACAGATATGTTTGCACGAAGGTAAGCCCTGTATTTGATTTTCAATACATGTCTCATATAAATGAATTAGCAGTTCTTCGCTTGCATAACATAGCTACGTGTGAATGATTGACACACTTGATCTGTGTTGAGCGATATTTTGCGATGATCTGACTGCACAAAAGTGTCTCTGTTTGTCGGCTAGGGAGCTAAGCTAAACCGGACTTTGCACGAAGGTATGCCCTATATTTGATTTTCAATACATGTCTCATGTAAATGAATTAGCAGTTCTTCGCTTGCATAACATAGCTACGTGTGAATGATTGACGTACTTTATCTGTGTTGAGCGATATTTTGTGATGATCTGACTGCACAAACGTGTCTCTGTTCGGCGTCGAGGGAGCTAAGCTAAACCGGACTTTGTTTGGACAAAGGTATGCCCTATATTTGATTTTCAATACATGTCTCATATAAATGAATTAGCAGTTCTTCACTTGCATAACATAGCTACGTGTGAATTATTGACACACTTGATCTGTGTTGAGCTATATTTTGCGAGGATCTGACTGCACAAACGTGTCTCTGTTCGGCGGCTCCCGAGCTAAGCTAAACCGGACTAGCGAGTCCTAAAAGCCTTCGATGTGCACCAAGACACCAAGACTGAAGGAAGGATGTTTGAGGACACTATAAAGTAGTGATTGTCATACTCGGTCGGGACTTACATAGGTTCGGCACTAATTCAAGAATAATTATTGAGGGGAGCGCGTGACGTTACACAAAGAAAAGGAGAGAAACAACTTGTAAAAAAAATCAAGTCTCTCCTTCTTTTCCTTCATACGGCGGTTCACAAACGGCTACACAGATACACATACAGATTCTGCACACAAGTGTGATATGTAACATGAAAATAGGAAACTGTCAATGACGAATTCGTCTTTGGGTTATAATATATTATATTATGTGGCTTCTCGGTCTTCCTCTGACTCCGGAAATATCTCGCGCTAATATCAATGGTTTTTCCATCGATATGCATATAAATACCATTGAAATACCCCTCGCTGAAATACTTGAAGCCCTGCTGTCTGCTTTTCAACGATATTTCACTATTCGCTAAGAATGCGAGTGAGAAATCAGCTGGTAAATTGGACAATTTCGCCCTAGTCTTTTGTTCCTGCGCCGCCATTTTTGCTAATTGTTTGTCTGAGGTTAGCACACGTGGGGTGACGTAACTTCAGGAGGCGTGGTTAAGTGCCCTGTACAGAGGGGTCAATTCAGCATTAGTGAGTCCCCTGCAGTTTGCAGGTTCTCATGTGAGTTCAGTGTGTCTTGATAACTCCAAAAAAATAGTCAGGATAAACAGGAGGGGAAATTTTTGTCAGAAAAAAGAATAAAATACTCAAATAGAAAAAAAATTGCAAAGAAATTACTTGGAGAAACTGCTTTTTTTAATCAGAGTGAAAGGCAATATGCTTCCATACAAAATAGACTGAGAATAAATCCATAAAATTTTACAGCACGGTTATTAGAATTTAGGTTATAAGGTGTAGGGAAGTAGAGAAGGCCTTGCTGGACCTGGGAGTCAGCCAATGGAATCAAACAAGGAGTCTTGCAATCTTCTCTGTACAAGTATCTACTACGTCTATTTATCCTCCTCCCCACAGGTTCCACTTGATTATCATTCATTCATTAGTTCATTTTCTGAGCCCCTTGTCCTCACAAGGGTCACGGGACTCCTGGAGCCTACCCCAGTTTTCAAACTTGCAAGAGGCACCCTGAACTGGTTGCCAGCCAATCACAGGCCACAGAGAGAGAAAACAGTCGCAGTCGCAATCACACTTAAGGGCAATTTAGAGTGTCCAATTAATGTTGCATGTTTTTGGGATGTGGGAGTAAACAGGAGTGCCCGGCAAACTTCACACAGGCATGGTCGGAACTTGAACCCCGGTCCTCAGAATTGTAAGACCAATGATCTAACCAGTTACACCACTGTGCCCCCCCCACCCCACACACACACACACACACACACACACACAAACACTCTTCAGAATCAGAATTACCTTGATTGGCCATGTGTGTAAAAACTCACAAGGAATTTTTCTCCGGCATTCGGTGGTGCCCTGGTACAACATACAGAACAAGAACAACAAAGCAACAACGAAAAACAAGAAACCTTTCTATTTTTGGAACTATTTCTTTTAAGAGTTGTGCATGATGTAAAATCTTCTCCATTTAGAACACGTAAGAGATAAGTGTGTCGACGTCCCACATTGTGTAACGCTTGTACAGAGTCACTTTACCCGTGCGCTGTTTCCGTTATAGTGCAATGATAATTGTGCAAAGGAAGCAGTTTAAAGTGACGAATCGTGCAATAAGCTTCAAAATATATTACTAATACTAAAATTGATTGGATCAGCAGGATGTGAGTGAGTATCCCAACAATAGCACAAGGCAGAAAATAGTAAATTTGCTGATCAAGAATTTGACTTAATTCCCAGAGGGAAAAAACTGTTTGAATGCCTGCTAGTTTTGACTTCCGTTAATCTGTAGGGCTTTCCCAACGGAAGGAGCTGGAAGAGCTGGTGGCCTGGATGTGGAGGATCCGAAAGGATCCTGCCTGCTCTGGACCTAGTTTGCATTGCGCGCAACTCCTCGATAGTGGGTAGCGTAGTGCCAACAATCCGTTCAGATGTTTTGATTGTCCGTTGCAGTCTGAGTTTGTCCTTTTTTGTCGTGGCCCTATACCAGACTGTGATGGAGTTACACAGTACTGATTGAATGACCGCTTTGTAGATCTGTCTCAGCAGCTCATGTGACAGGCCGTGCTTCCTCAGAAGCTGCAAGAAGTAAATCCTTTGCTGGGCTTTTTTGAGGATGGAGTTGATGTTAGTCTCCAAATTCAGGTCCTTTGAAACTGTAATTCCCAAGAACTTGAATGTCTCGACAGTTGACACAAGACAGTTTGACAGCGTCAGTTGTAGCTGTGGTGAAGGATGCCTCCGGAAGTCCACAATCATTTCTACAGTCTTTAAAGTGTTCAACGCCAGTTTGTGTTGATCAAACCAAAGCAGTCTCGCCACTTCCTGTCGATATGCAGACTTATTGCCGTCTTTGATGAGGCCAATGACCGTGGTGTCATCTGCAAACTTCAGGACTTTGACAATCGCATGCCACGAAGTGCAGTTGTTAGTGTAGCACGACAAGAGCAGAGGGAAGAGGACACAACCTTGGGGTGCCCTGGTGCTGACTTGATTATTATTATAAAATCATTTTTAAAATGAACCTCAGATAACGCTTTTCTATTTGTTTGACTTGTGAGTGATCCTGGGCGTACCCTATCGTTTGCCCAAAATTGTCTGAAATTGTTTGGAGCCTATCACCGTGCCTAAAACAGAAGGAGCAGTAGAAAATCAATGTCTATTGAAATTTTACTCTCTACTTCTGTGTGTGCAGTGTGAGATCAGTTACCACTTAGTGAATGAGTGCCATTGGGTGTCTCTATAGTGTACCTTATGGTGATAAGTCCAAAGTGTAGTCATTGTTTATCTGAAGCAGGCTGTCAATGGCTCTAGCTCTCCATGATCCTGTGCAAGATAAGTGGTAGGAAAATTGATTGAAAGTGGAATATATTTGAAAGCTAAGTTTAAAATTCCTAATAACATTGATCCATGCATTCTCTCTAGTACTGTACTTACTGTATCTTGTGGAGCCAATTCCTGCTGACTTTGGGCAATTGGTGGGGTATTACTTGAAATGGTCACCGGCCATTTGCAGTAACAAACCAGCAGTCATACTCACATTCATAGCTAAGAAGAATTTAGAGTCTTCAATCAACTTAACACTCATGTTTTTGGGAATGTGGGGAGAAGCCGGAGTACCCGGAGTAAACCCCAACAAGCATTGGAAGAACATGCAATCGCTACACAGGAACGCCATAACTCGGATTCAAACGTCCAAACTCTGAACTATGAAAAGGAGGTGGATGCCATGTTTGCACTACATTTCCCCCTTTCCTCCATAGCTGTGAAAATTCTCATGTTATTAGTAACTGTGTTCTATGCAGGATCTCGGGATAAATTTTTTCTTGCCCCTGAATATCAGGAACATGGAATTGTAACTGAGAAGGTATGTTACACGAAACTGATGTTGTCCTTTCAAAAAAAGAAAAAAAAAGTTGTCCAATGGAAACATTTTGTTGCTCTCCAGGCTTGTATTTATGGGGTTGCTGGGATCCTGTGGACAATGGCAAGGTTCAGTTTGTTGCCTAATCAGAAGCTTGCAAACTGAAGCGACTTCTGCTCGAGATGGCAAAGAGCACACCCATTGAGAGACCTTCAATCACCATTGCGAAACAGGTTATAACAACCTTAATTGTTATTTAAATTTTGTTTGTGCCAGCAATATTTGTCATACCCTTGTGGAATAAAAGCAATGGATTTAGAAGTTAACAATTATGTCCAGAAGTATTTGGACGGTAACATTTTTTTCTCTTTTTTTTTTCCATTAACACCATAATAGAGTTAATACAAAACTATTAAAATGGGATTGAAGTTCAAGTTGTGAAAACCGTTATTTCTTCTTCGTGAAAGACAGCTTTGAGGTATATTTCAGGCTAAGCAGTGATTGCGGGACAAAGAGAAACCACATGTGCTGGGGAATCCTCCATTTTCCACTTGTGGTTTACTGTTCAAGTCAACCAAAATATCACTCAGTAATCACTCCGCAGCATCAGCACCATTGGACGAGCTTTTTGCGTGTACCGCGTCAACATTGCAGGATAGAACGTTTTTCTCTCCAATGACGTGGCACTGAGCCCCAGATGCCCTCTGCAGTGACGTGATGCTTGGCACTCGTAGAATGAATGGGTCAGTTGTCTCGCCAAGTCCAGTGTCAAAAGGCCTCCATCCTGCCCTCTGTTATTTCTCTAGTTTGTTACTTTGTCCACAAATTATTCATTTGGTTTTCTCGATATTACAAATGGTTGTACTGGCTGTGGGCATTTTTTGTGAAACAACTCTCTCTTTTTCATTTTTACTTGTTTTCCCCCATCCATCCTCTCTTGCTTTCTTTTTGGATACAACACTAAAAAAACAACGTTACATAAATGTAGACTTCACTGTAAAGACACAAATCTGAAACTGAGCATAGACGTTCAGCACGTTTCTTGTTTGAATGAGCAACGTAACAAAACATAGCTTGGCAATCAAACACTGTCTTCTGTCATGTCCCAGTACTTATGCTCACCCCCCCAAAAGAAAATTTTCTTACAATTTTTTTTATCTTCAAACCATTCTGTCTGTCTCATAGTCCTTATTTTATGTTAAACCCAAATGACTGAAATCTACAGCAAAAGTAATGTGCTTCACTGTCCAATTCTTTCTTATAGAGCGCATGCCATGTCTTCATGTTATTAAATCATTTCCAATCCCTCTTGCAACAATCTTTTATCTGTCTTGAGAAATGGGAATATTATCAGTGGTTTCCATCGTGTGGGGGGAAAAAAAAACAAAACAACATTACAAAACTTCTCACCAAATATTCTTGTCTTCCATTGGTGTAAATTTGTTTTTGTTCCTGGCTCTATTAGTGTAAATTTGTGAGAAAACTAGGCTTTTTTTTTTTTAAACCAAATAAAATGAATATTCTTCAGTTAAAGTGAGTTGCTAAATATGAATTGAAGAAGAAAGATGAATTTTAAGTATGTTGCTGTGTAGTGAGACTTGTGTGGCTCTTTTGCGGTTTCCGATTAATTTAATACGTTTCTCTTCAGTGTTCATAGTCTGGGTTGCCTTTCATTTCCTGTTGTGGAAAACTGGTTCCACACAATCAATTCTGTACAATTTTTCTCTGCAAAATGACCAAATTATAAAAGAAAAAAAAAGAAAACTGTTGAATGAACGGCATTATAAAATAAGTACTACCAATAATATTTTTGTTCTAAAATATATAGCAATGTTGTAATGTATTTTATTGGGTGGTTTGTTTACACTATATCTTCCAGTTATTCCAGACAAGGGTTTTGGTCCTTTTATTTTTATTTCCTGCTTCATTAAGCAAGAATTTAATATGCATTCTTTCTAGAGCTGTTGTGACTACCTAACACATCAAGGGACAAATCCGGAGAATGTGTGGAATCAGCTCATCGGCAGGGTTCATGCGGTAAGTTCAAATTCATCAGCCACAGTTTAAACATTTGGATCATTTGTTTTCAGCCTGTGTGGCTCTTTTTCAGGCAATCTCGAGATCCACAAATAGACAAGATTTGAGTGACACAAACCAAAGTTCAAGTACTGATACGCCTCATATGAGTGGTGGTAGGAATGTTTTTTTTTTTTTCAAATCATACAGTGATATTGACCTTGAACTGCACTGTGATACACAGTAGTGTTAAAAATAATCGCATTCCAATGTGACGAACCAGATAAATCCATGTTTTCACTATTTTTTTTTTTTTTTTATTGCAACATTTCAAACAAGTTACCAGTAGGTGCAGTAGATTCTCAGAAAGCCAACAAGACCCTGCATTCATGATATACACGCACACACTCTTAAGGTTGTGCAATTGGGCAATTTCCTGAAAGGGGTGTGTTTAAAAAAAAATATATATATAGCAGTCTGCCAGTGACTTGACAAACTCCAAACTATTTTATACAAACATTTGTGTTTCTAGGATTTACCAATCCTTTGCATCATGAAAGTCACATTTAGTTGTATGTCCACATTTTTTATAACTGCTTCATATTTGTGTGGCATGGAGTCAACCGACTTGAGGCACCTTTCAGCTGTTATTCCACTCCAATATTCCTTAACCACATTTTACGATTCATTTACATTTCTTGGTTTACCTTCAGAAACCGCATTTTTGATGTCACCCCACAAGTCCTCGATTGGATTAAGGTCCGGGGGATTGGGCTGGGCACTACATGAAATGAGCTTTGTTGGTTTGAAACCAAGACTTTGCATGTTTACTAGTGTGTTTTGGGTCATTTTCTTGTTGAACCACCCATTTCAATGGCATGTCCTCTTCAGCATAAGGAAACATAACCTCTTCAAGTATTTTGACAATTCCAAACCAATCCATGATCCCTGGTATGCAATAAATAGGCCCAACACCATAATGGGAGAAACATGCCCATGATGCTTGCACCACCATACTCCACTGTCCTCACTGTGTACTGTGTACTGTGGCTTGAATTCAGAGTTTGGGGGTTTGTTTCACAAACTGGACCGAAAAAGAAAAATTTTATTCTCATCAGTCCACAAAATGTTCCTCCATTTCTCTTTAGCCAGCTTAGGTGTTCTTTGGCAAATTGTAGCCTCTTCTGCACATGCACTTGTAAATAGATTAGCTTCACACAGGCATCTTTTTTCACTGTCACAGTACTTACGCGTAACTCCAGACTGTCTTTGATTATCCCGAGCTGATCATTGGCTGAACCTTTGGCATTCTAGTTACTCTGCCATCAATTTTGATGGTTGTCTTCCATTTTCTGGCGTATGTCTTGGTTTTAGCTCAATTTTAAGGCTTTAGAGATCATTTTAGCCACCTATATTTTTTTGCACTTCTTTATAAGGTTTCCCCTCTGCAATTTAAAGGGCCACTGTCATGAAATGAATGATTTTTATTATGTTATTACTGAAAACATGGCAGCCGGTATGGACCCATTCGGTTTTTCACCACAAAATATGATTTTGACATATATGGATTTTGTAACTCCCGCCATGAAAATTCTCTCGAGGGATTTGTTTTCGAGAAGAAGCAGGAAGTGAAGTACAAGGCAGTAGCGCACTCAAGCGATCTCATCTGTTTATACGAGTTTTACCTGCTGGAAGGTAGCTCATTGTTCCTTGATGTTAGCCAAAATGGAGGCTCGTTGTATTTTATCACTGCCGCAGAGGTGGATTGGACAAGGAGGCGGTTTGGCCGGGGTGTCGTAATCGCTCGAAGGCACCGTTGTTTCTATGACCGCCACATGGAGGTGGATCAGGCGGGGAAGTAGTTTGGCTGCATGCGGTTTGGCCGTGATCCGCATATCATCTAAATATGGCTCGAAACGAGGGGGCAATATTGCTCGGCTGTGAGATGTTCTCGAAAAGAGCTTCTGTGTCAGAAGGGCATGTTTGTCTCCCACAGTAGGTGGCACAGCGTGTTTTCAATGGCGAATGTCCCAGCGTGACGTCACGGACAGAAGATGCAGCCAAATGGCGACCAGTTTTATGTCGAATGAGACTTCAACAACTTTGTGCATGGATGATGCGCTCTCCGCTCATATTTACTTTTTCGTATAGACATTGAAGTGAATAATGTTAGATGTATTTTTCATTACAATATCTATATTAGAATATTTATAGGGATGACACTTGACCATTAACCTTTAGTCAAAGTATGCTGTTCTTCTGAACAATGTGTTGAACGACCCATTTTCCTCAGGCTTTCAAGGAGAAATGCATATTCAACGGCTGCTGGGTTCAACCTTAAATAGGGGCGACCTGATTCACACCTGTTTTTCACAAAATTGATGACCTCACTAATTGAAAACCACACTGCTATTATTTTGACTTTTGAACTAATTGTACAGTTGCACAGCCTCAAGAGTGTGTATATCATGATTTGGTTTGACATGACATGGTTTTCTGAGAATTTACTGCACCTACTGCTAACTTGTTTGACATGCACCAAAGAAAAAAAAATACTGAAAATGTGCTTTAATCCTCTTCATCATATTGGAGTGATATTATTTTGAACACTACTGTACATGCTCTGATCATGGTGTTTACTCTGGGTTTGAGTTCTGTATTCAACCCCTACCTTCTGCATATGTTGGCCATAAAATGTGATATGTTCTTCATCTAAGGCATGGTACACACAAAAGCATCAACCATCCATTTTTCATACTGCTTATACTGGAGTCTATTCCAGCTGACTCGGGCCAGAGGGGTATCCACCCTGAACTGGTCGCCAGCCAATAAAACATTTTTGTAAAGCTTTTTTTATTAACAAAAGTGCAGAATAACTTTAAAAGAGCAATAATGAAGAGGAAAAAAACATTGTTTTTTATTTGCACAGAAAGTAACGTTCAAAAATTTTAACTTGCAACTGGAGGTAGGGTTAATCGAACAAAAAAACAAAGCAATGCAAAACAATCAATGGTCTTTGGTGGAGGTAACTTGCCCCTTTTTAACAAAGAACAAATCTAATGTACACAGATTCTGCCGTCTTTTGAGCACACAAATGACCTTTACCATAATAAGTGGAAGAAAGTGGATGGATGGACGTAAATGTGTGCAATATTTGTTGTCATGGCCACTGACACCCAACTAGCTATTGTCCTCTTCAGCTATTCAAGATACTCCGGACTTCAGCACCCAGAGACCTTCATTTCCACAACCACACTCTTCACTCCCATCCTGTTGACCAAAGAAGGGGAAGAGAGACAAAACAATGGAAGTAGCATCAATAAGTAAGGAGACTTTATAGCTGTTGCATTATATATCGCAAACTGAGAGAGATAATATAAAAAGAAAAAATCCAGAAATCAGAATGTAGGATTTTTGTAATGATTTTTTTTTTTGTGATACAGTTGCAAATAAGTATTTTAACACCTGTCTATCGGCTAGCATTCTTACCCTCAAAGACCTGTTAGTCCGTGTTATGTCCAAAGCACGGACTTCTCGCTCAATGTGGACCCAGAGGCTCCGGCACCAGGATAAAATGATGAGACAGAGGCAGAGTTGTTTTTTACCAAAAAGCAGTTTGGGGAATGCTCGGGGGAAGAAGAACATATCCTCCAAGCCCGCCCGTAAGACACTCTCCGAGTTTTCCCAAAACCACACATTTTATTGAGTTTCACACATAGGGTGGGGGAGAGCAGGTTTCACAAGACAAGTAAGGTTGTTTTGCAGAGACAGTTAATCTTCTCAAGGCCGGGTGTCCTCTGATTAGACACAGTTCTTCCTGTTACAAAAACCCACAAGAATGCAGCTATCAGAAATTTGCAGTCACCTTGATCTCTTAAGCTTACAAGAATGCAGCTATCATAAATTTGCAGTCACTTTGAGCTCTTAAACTTCTCATAGACAAACAGTACACACACGCATCTTTGCACAGTAACAGAGTTATTAGAAGAGATTTATGACACATGAGGTGATACATTTCACAGGCCTCTGTGAAATGTGTAAGCTTATCTTACAGTCCGCCTTTAAAATTCCACCTCCATTCCATTTATTTTCCTGAATCAGATGCACCTGTGTGAGGTCACAAACTTATAACATGGCCAACACCAAAGAGCTGTCCAAAGACACCAGAGACAAAATTCTCAAAACTCCACACGGCTGGAAAGGGCTATGGAGAAATTTCTAAGCAGGTTGGTGAAAAAAAGTCCACTGTTGGAGCAATCATTAGAAAATGGAAGAAGCTAAACGTGACAGTCCATCTCAATCGGAGTGGAGCCCCATAAAAGATATCACCTCATGGGGTCTCAATGATCCTTAGAAAGGTGAGGAATCAGCCCAGGACTACACGACAGGATTTGGTCAATGACCTGAAAAGAACTGGGACCGCCGTTTGCAAGGTGAGTGTTGGTAATACAATAAGACGTCATGGTTTGAAATCACGCAAGGCACGGAAGTTTCCCCTGCTTAAACCAGCACATGGCAAGGCCCATCTTAAGTTTGCCAATAACCATTTGGATGATACAGAGGAGTCATGGGAGAAGGTTTTGTGGTCAGACGAGACCAAATTGCAACTTTTTGGTCATAATTCCACTAACCATGTTTGGAGGAACATGATTGATGAGTTCCATCCCAAGAACATCCTCCCTACCGTGATGCATCGGGGTGGTAGCATCATGCTTTGGGGGTGTTTTTCTGCACATGGGACAGGACAAATGCAATGTATTAAGGAGAGGATGACCGCTCCGTCAAGGTTTGTGAAATTGGCAGCATCTGTCACGTCATTTGTTGATTTGCCAGTGCGGTGTAGAAGCCCAGCTAACCGACCTGACTACATGGCAGCCACTGTTTTGGGATGGTCGATGTTCCTGTAAAAGGCAATGCATGGACTTAAAAATGAAGTAGTTGCTTACTCATTTCTCCACCAATTTTTACGAGTTTTTTTTTTTTTTTGTCAATGCCAAAGCATGTGCTATCAAACTAGGTAATTTTTTAAAAAATCCCCAAAACTATTTTGACCTGTGAACGGTTATTCCCAGTTTCCTTGTGATTGTGCAAACATGAAGCACACTGTGCCAGTATCCTTGTTCTTTTGGTAGAATTGAGTTTCTATTGACCTCAAAGCTTTTTGTGGTCTGTGTGGCTTTTAAAATGTTTCTCTGTTCCTGACGAAAGTCACATGAATTAGGCTGTGTTCTCAATGTTTTTTTTTTTTTTTTTTTAAGATTGAGGCCTTTTGGAGTTTCGACAGGCAAGCAGATGAAAGAAAATAGAAATGCAAGATAAGATTTTCCGGGGCACTAAACAGATTTGCATTTGTGGCATCTTCTTCCGTCTAATATGACAGTGTCTAACAGGGTCGATTAAAAACAGACATACTGTAAAATTGTAAAGCGATAAGAAAAGTAGTTCAGCTTTATTTGCCTCTAAGCTGATCACTTTCACAGTGGATTCATTGTGCAGTTGAAAATCAACTGCGTCCCCAGTGTCAGTGGGGTTTTTTTTATGTTTTGCTCTTGAATAACCCAATCTTTTTTTTCACTGCTCATGTGATTCAGTCAGTTCTCTTTGTTTCTCTTCAATGGTGAATCTCTGCACACTCCTCTGGTGTGAGCACAGACATGGACAGTTCAAACTCAGGGCTCATTGAAGAAGGAGACCACTTGGCTGGGGCTAGCGATGAAAGCCCCTCGACTGAGTGCCATTCGGAAGGAAAGAAAAGCTTGCCTGATATTTGTGATCAACGGCTGAGTCCTGACTGTTCAGAGGAGATGGAGGACAGGGATTCTCTGGTTTCAGAACAACTCATTCCACCGAGATCCAGACCCGATGGCGCCAACCTGTACTTAAGGCCGGCATGGACCTGGGCTTTGGCCTTCTTTGGAGAGGACTGTTTTAGCCCAGAGGTGATCGAGTATGCCTTGGGTCTGGGCCACTACACACGATCGCCATGTCTAGATGTGAAAACACAGGTGGGTGAAGATTTGAAATCCTGTTCCAATGAGTAATATTTGATCTTTAATTCTAAATTGATCTTTTTTCTGACCGTATAGTCACAATATAGATGTATAATAATGGTTGCCCAAACCTTTATCCATTCACATTCACCACACTAGAAAGTGGTAATACTTTATTTGCTGGAAATGGAGCACAGTCAAGCTTTGGGGTAAATAGGTTGAGAGCAGATGGGGGACCTAAAGATAATTTGCATGTTATTTTCTACAAACTAGATCTAAATGTTAAAATAGCTTAACTTGGCCTTTGGCAGAGAAATTATCATTTGCAAACAAATATTAATGAATTGTCTTCATATTTACACAATTTGGTGACCTACTTCTTTAGAATGGTGGGAACAGCAGCCAACAGCTAACCTTTTAAGAGTCAATTGGGTACAATTTCCCACATCTTACTTCTAATGTATTCTGTTGCCATAGTGATGAGAGACTAAAATAAGTAACATCACAAATAAAAAAAAACCATAACCTATCTTCATAACGTAGTGAACTAAAAGATAAAAAAAAAACAACACTTTGTGACTTCTGTTGAACAGGAGCTGCAACAGCAGCTGCTCATTGAAGCAAGGAATCTTAAGAAAATGAGGAATTTCTACCAGAAACTAATTCAGCAACAGAAAAAAAATCAAGGTATGTTGCTTATTCTGTACGCTATTATGGTATTATTGCGTCATAAAACAAATATTTGTATCCCATAGGTTTTGAGAACAAAGGGATATTGTCCAAACTCAAGACCCATCTTGAAGACCTTAGATCCAAAGTGATCTTCTTGGATTATGTCAAGAAGTACCTTGAGGTGCTATGAAATGCTTATACTTCACTCAACATTTGCTTTGTGTCTACAAATTATTTCTTGCTTTCCTGCAGACTCGGTGTCTGGATCAGTGGGGTTTGGACATGACATCACTACCGTCTTTGTCTACTTGTGGGCTGAATGCTCTAGCTGTCGAAAACTCTGAGGATACATCAATTTTGAGTTTTGCAACTTGCAAAGGAAAGAGAACTCTGCAAGCAGGGACTCCTCTTGGTCTTATGGCTTACCTTTATGCAAGGTATTTTCAAATGTTTACTCTGCATGCATTTCATCACACAAAGAACCAATTATCCATAGATTGTCAGATTAAGCGGTAACTTGAAGGTTTTGCACACGTGTTCATTTCAAGGGTTCAGTCCCTTGTTCAACAGCAACAGTGTCAACAGTTCTCAGGAAGTACACTAAGATCTCTCCAACAACTAGTCTCTGTTTTTCCTATGTGAAGTAAGATTTAAAACTTGTACTACATGTGTTCCTAAAGACAAATTCTTACAAGACTAGACAAAGAGAACACCCAATGAAAATCGTTACTATCTCCACCAAGTTTTTTGTTCCTTAATCTGTTTCTTTCTGTGTACAGTATGTGTCAACAGCAGGGTTACACCAAATTCTCAGTTGATTTCAACAAAACATTGTTGGGACTTCAACCAAGGACTCTGGATGTTCACCTAGATCACTGAAAGAAATCCATCCATCCATTTTCTAAGCCACTTATCCTCACAAGGGTCGCAGGAGTGCTGGAGCCTATCTGGGGTACACCCTGAACTGGTTACCAGCCAATCACAGGGGACATAGAAACAAACTAACATTTACATTCACAGTCACACTTATGGGCAATTTGAAGTCTTTAATTAACCTACCATGCACGTTTTTGAGATGTGGGAGGAAACTGTTGTGTCTGGAAAAAAAAAAACACACAGGCACAGGAAGAACATAGAAGCTCCACACAGGCGGGGCTGGGATTTTAACCATGGTCCTCATAACTGTGAGGCACACGCTCTAACCAGTTGGCCACTGTTCCACCACTGAAAGAAATCGGGGAACTAAATAAAAACAAATTGACGTGAGAATAAGGAAGACTTGGACAAGACACGAGTGGCGAGACATTAGCAACATGGGTCACAGGGAAACTTGAAATAAATCTAATCATAATCTTAACTAAATCATAGAAGCCATGAGACTTTATTAAGCCATGTATTATTTTGTGTAACACTACATTTTGTTTTACACAGAAATGCTGCTTCGGAAGGGTACATCCAGCAGTTCCTGTATACATATCGTTTTTTCTGCACTTCTGAACAGTTACTGCAGTTTATTATGGACAGATTCATCATAGCAGTGAGGTACAACATAAATCCACAACCAATATAATATGAGCATCAACGGTAAATGTTCCTCATTTACAAGAAAATGCTGCTTTGTTTTTTGATGACAGAAAAGGTCCAGAAATATCTGAAAATAGTGCTAACATCTTTCATCGCAGTTTGGACTTGTTGCACATGTGGATTATGGACTGTAAAATGGTAGACTTCACACCAAAGTCCAACATTGTGGATGTTTTAAAAAACTTCCTTCATGCTGTGGTAACCACACAATCATACAATACATTATGTCCTGTTATATTGTATAAGTCTGTATACACACAGTATACAGCTCTGGAAACAGAAGAGTGAAACTATTTTTCTATTTTCTGTTAATAAATTGTTTAAATTACAAGATTTGTATTTGGAATGTATACAATTAAACATAAGTGCTGATTTACTGAAACATATTCATACATGCGATTTGCAAAATCTGAGAAAATGATAATCCTACAATCGTCTATTCAATTTTACCAGAGCTGTATGGTATGATAAACTGTCGTGCATCTTTAACTTGGGTTGCTGCTATCAGCATTTCATAGCATTTCTCACACACCAGATTAAATAACATTTGTAGAGGGCAATATAGTTTGTTTGATATTGTTTTTCTGCCAGGTAATTCCTTTGGATACTCGCGGGCAGGTCCTTCTCGCTGCTCTCCAAAGTCCACCAAGTACAATGTGGAGCACAAGGAGTGGGGGTCAAATTGGATATGAGATAGAATCTTATTGTCTTCATTCATCTACTGAGGATCATGTCAGAAAGGTGAGTAAAGACAAAAATGTCTTCTTTTCATCTGCGTCATCAAGAGGACTGGTTTTAATCTGTTGGGGGAAATTGGATATTTAAAGCTACAGTACCTGTCTTGAATACTCTGCTATCAAGATCTGTTGAACACCGAGTTAAAAATATTATCCAAGCTATTCAGGGGCAGTAACTTTAGTAGGGAAGCCCAGACTTCCTTCTCCACAGCCAAGTCAACACGAAAACAAAATGAAATGTGGGTACAGGCACAAGATTTGCTTACATGGCACGTATGAAATTATGTGAATCATCATCGACAGATCTGGCCACCTGGCCTTGAGTTTGACACTTGTGGATTACGCCATGTCATTGTTGTAAAGTTAAAAAAAATTGTTTCAAAATGAACTTCTCTTGAACTCTTCTAAATATGATCTAGTGGAGGATCTCAACAGTGGTGGAGCCTTCAGTATCCATGCCAAAAGAGAAAGACTTCTCCATTGCTGCAACTCTCCCCGTACCTTGCTACGACTCCCTGGTGGACAATCCTTACAGCAGTGATGAGAAACTCCCCTTCAGTCAGAAAAATTACCGTACTCAGGATGTAGCCCAGCAACTCACACTTTTGCAGCAGGTACAAAAAAGCCATGTTTCCACCAAGCATGAGTTTAGTACACTTCTCCAATTTAACAGCTCTAACATTATAATTAAAGCCTCTAGTGCTCTATTGTGCTCCCGAACAGGATACTGAGACAAGTTGCCCCTCCTGCTAAAATAACAGAAGAAAATAAGTATTTGAACAACCTGCTATATTGCAAATTCTCCCACTTAGAAAACATGGAGGGGTCTTAAATTGTCATCGTAGGTGCATGTCCAATGTGAGAAAAATCCAGAAATCACAATGTTTGATTTTGTTTTTTTAACAATTTAGTTGTGTGATACAGCTGCAAATGATTATTTAAACACCTGGGAAAACCAATGTTGATATTTGGTGTGGTAGCCTTTGTTTGCTATTACAGAGGTCAACGTTTTCAGTAGTTGTTCACCAGGTTTGCACATACTGCAGGAGGGATTTTGTCCCACTCCTCCACACAGATCTTCTCTAGATCACACAGATTTCTGGGCGGTCGCTGAGAAACATGGAGTTTCAGCTCCCTCCAAAGATTTTCTATTGGGTTTAGGTCTGGAGAGTGGCTCGGTCACCCCAGAACCTTGATATGCTTCTTACGGAACCACTCCTTGTTTTTCTTGGCTGTGGGCTTCGGGTCAATGTCATGTTGAAAGACCGCACTGGCAAATCAACAAATGACGTGACAGATGCTGCCAATTTCACAAACCTTGACGGAGCGGTCATCCTCTCCTTAATACATTGCATTTGTCCTGTCCCATGTGCAGAAAATCACCCCCTTAAGCATGATGCCACCACCCCCATACTTCACAGTGGGGATGGTTTTCTTGGAATGGAACTCATCATTCGTCTTCCTCCAAACACAGTTAGTGGAATTATGACCAAAACGTTCAATTTTGGTCTCATCTGAACACAAAACTTTCTCCCATGACTCCTCTGTATCATCCAAATGGTCATTAACAATCTTAAGACGGGCCTTGACATGTGCTAGTTTAAGCAGGGGAACCTTCTGTGCCATGCAGGATTTCAAACCATGACGTCTTAGTGTATTACCAACAGTCACCTTGGAAACGGTAATCCCAGCTCTTTTCAGGTCATTGACCAAGTCCTATCATGTAGTCCTGGGCTGATTCCTCACCTTTCTAAGGATCATTGAGGCCCCATGAGGTGATATCTTGAATGGGGCTCCACTCCGATTGAGATTGACCATCATGTTTAGCTTCTATTTTCTAACAATTGCTCCAACAGTGGACCTTTTTTCACCAAGCTGCTTGGCAATTTCTCCGCAGTCCTTTCCAGCTGTGTGGAGTTGTACAATTTTGTCTCTGGTGTCTTTGGACAGCTCTTTGGTCTTGGCCATGTTACAAGTTTGAGTCTTACCGATTGTATGGGTTGGACAGGTGTCTGTATGTAGCTACCGACCTGACAAAAGTGCATCTGATTCAGGATAATACATGGAGTGGAGGTGAACTTTTAAAGGTGGACTAACAGGACTTTGAGGAACAGAATTTTAGCTGATAGACAGGTGTTCAAATACCCATTTGCAGCTATATCACACAAATTGTTAAAAAAAAATCATACATTGTGATTTCTGGATTTTTGTTTTGAGATTATCTCTCTCACATTGGACATGCACCTTCGATAAAAATTTTAGATGCCTGCATGATTTCTAAGTGGGAGAACTTGCAATATAGCAGGGTGTTTCAATACTTATTTTCTTCACTGTATGTGTACAAGTGTTCTTTACTTTTTTCCATAGCAGTATACCCCAGCATCTTAACACTGGGGAGAGACATTTTTCCATAGATGGATAATTAATGTCACGCGCAACTTTATGAAATGCAGGACATTTTTCATGGATGTCATCCTGTCCATTTCCTCAATTCCCGAATACAAGGCATCAGAGACAAGCCCTCAAGAAACAAGTAAGTAGAGTCCTTTATTTCCAGCCTTAGTACAATATTTTTTTACTGCCCATAAATTGGATAATCCAAAATATTATCCTCTCTCTGCCGTATTCACTTGCATCCATCTGTACAAAAAGCAGTTCCCCACTAACTTGGCCGGTGCTGGAATGTGTACATTAGAGACTAAACGAGTCACGCCCATGATGTAGTGGTACACATGTCTGACTTTGGTGCAGGCAGTGTGGGATCGATTCCTGCTTAGTGATGGTGTTGATGTGTTCCCTGCAACTGACTGGGCACCAGTTCAGGAGTAGTCTGCCTTTCACCCGAACTTTGCTGGGATCTTCGAACATCATCACTATTGTGAGGAAAAGCAGCTTGCAAAATAGACATTAAACATATTGAAAAATACAGCAAGATATCAGAGCAGCTGCCAGGATTAGTCGGCATTTTGTCATCTAGTAGTGTCTTGTGTGAAAGTAAGTCTTTTTTTTTTTTTTTTTTTTTAAACAAACTAATAGTTGTATATGTAGGCTTTAAAAAAAACTCCAGCACTTTCTCTGTCTTTGACCTAATTGTCACAGTCCTGATTTTGGCCACCTGCTGTTCCGCCAGCAGCTTTTTGGAGATTTTAAGTTATATGCAGTTGTGGTCAGTAAAGGGTTGAATTTGCACATCACTGGAGTTGTTTTTATTTTTCCTCAAAGCAATATGCTTTTAACAGGTCTGGCAATTTGTTCTGCAAAGATAATCAAATTCTTGTTGGATTTCCTATCCCTTGTCATGAATTCCACAAGCTCGTCTTGAGAACGGCATTTAAAATAATCTAACATTTTAGTATTTGAATAATATTTTTCCTCCGTTCCTTTCCAACCGCACCTCAAGTACTGCAGCTCGTCAAATCCCGCCAGTAGAGGACAGCAGCGTTCCACATGAGGGGACGCCATCAGAGTCCTCCCTCCAGCGGCTGCTTGCTTACTCTGACAGCGTTATGAAATGGATCTCTGCTGAAATAGTCCTCTGTGACTCAATCAAGGTGAGCTGCGCAACATTTGTGTTGCTTGAAATTGTTCAACTGTCAGTTATTATAATTGCATGGTGAGATTTTGGTTACCAAAAACGATGTGTCTGAATCCTGAAACTGCTCATTATAAAGTTTCATGACTTCATTATGGCACAGTACACAGTTTAATAGGTTTCTCGAATGACTGATTTTGTTATTCAAGTGTGGCAAAGCAGCGCAGTTTGATTACTGAATTTTATAATGATAAAATGTGCAGTAACAGCATTATTGTCTTGCAGTGCAGAATTTCTGACACATATGCTAAATATGTACCTGTTGAATGATAGTCTGCCCTCTGATTATATATACGATGACCAGTTGAGGATGTACTCTCCATACCAGGCTCCATATCACCCCTGGACAGGATTTGTTGTCAAAAAGTGATGAATTGAATTTAGGTATACTGTAGAAGATCCATGACTGCAGTATTTTTCACTTTCACATTGGATGAATCATATTGTGCTCGCAAATTACTGTGACCTAAGTAATTTATCTCCCTCCCCCAAGTTTTACCTTTTCTCCTTTCATCCAGGAACAGGTTGCCTTGCTGGCCAAGTATTTATGGATTGGGAAGCATTGCTATGAATCCCGGAATTTTGCTACAGCTATGCAAGTCCTCGGAGGTCTGGACAACGTGATTGTCAGACAATTACTGGTAAGCCTGGCTCACTTCAATTGTTTTTCATGTTCAAGTCTTAACAAATCCAACTATGTTCAGCTCAGGTGGTGCTTCAAAGCTACAGTATGCATAAAAAACATATTTTTTTCTTTCATAGGCTTGGAAACATCTGTCTTCAAAGATGCTTGAGATCCTGGAGGAGCTTCGAGCTGTGCAGGTACGAGTGTTTCTGTCTGCAATTGTGTGTGTGTGTGGTGTGTGTGTGTGTGTGTGTGTGGTGTGTGTGTGTGTGTGCGTGTGTGTGTGTGTGTGTGTATACTCTTGAGGATTGCTAAAAGCTGAAGGCTAGTCTGGCCACAGACTGTATTGTGAAATTGGGCTTCAGGGTAAAGGATTAATTAGGAAAACAGCTCACGTGTGATGAGTTCCTCCAATTGGCATTTCCATTAAAATGTACCTTCAGAAGAACCTGATACAATAATAACATCTTGTCAGGGATGCTAACATTAGATGGGGTGAAGAGCGCATTTCATGTTCTAAACCAGTCAACTTTACACATGCAGTTGAAAATATGGGCTAAATTATTGGAACATTTCTCATTACTTTTTTCATTTTATGAAGCTGGTCCAACTTTGATTTGATCGTCTTTCAAAACAAAATTTTCATTGTGATTATCATAATTGCTCGTGTATAATGGGCACCTAATGTGTTATACGCAAGCCCAAAATTTACTTCAAAATTATGGAAAACCCTTCTATAATATATTCAAATTCACAGCCTTAGTTTTATTTAGTAAATACGAAAACACAGTTGTGCTCATTTATTTGATTACCCAGGCATAGTTTGTAAGATGAAGGGCCAGACAAAACATATTTCATGACATTTAAGCAACATTGTCATTGCCAGTGTCGTATTTGTTGCGCTGGTCTTTTGTATTTTCATGTTGAAGTGCTCCGATTATGCTTCCGGTTGCGGTCCCAGGAGAACCCCAACATACATGTAACCATCAGAGCCAAGAGCTGATTCACTAGTACTTCTTTTGTTAATTAGGAAACACGCCTAGAATTATCCAATTAGTTTACGGATGTTAATGTTAAATCTATTTAACAATGAGGGAATGTTAAGGTTTCTGTCACAACACATGCAGAAATGGCCAATACAAATTGAAAAACACTGGACTTAATATTTTCCTTCAAGATGTATTTGGGATTAGCGATTGAAGTTGATAATAGTGAAAAATGAAATGATGATGACAATAATTTCAGTCAGTTCTTTTCCAGAATGAGAGTGGCACAACTTGAAGCAGGCACTAGCTCCATGAGCTTGGCTCAATTTTGAGGCAACTCCCACAATAAAACTATATAATGTGAGAAAATTGATTATCATTTTAAATTTATACATCCAGATGTTCTTGAGCGGTGTAAATGTTTTTCTGTGGGATGTAAATGTGTTTCTTTTCTGCTATTGTACTTCAGAGTCTTCCAGATTGCTTAATTGATTTTATAATTTTAAAAATTGAATGTGGGAGCCCAGGCAATCTCCCCCAGATTGAGCCACCTCTTTCATGCCTTTTGTGTTTGCATTTCTGTGACTCAGAATATGTCCTAGTTCATCTCAAAGGTGTTTGACGAGATACGAGTCAAGCCCGTCAAGTTCCTATGAAACCATGCTGGAGAAGAAAGGGGCCTTCCCCCAAAAGTTGGAAGCATTAAAATGTGAAATAATTCCATTGGGTGGGGTAGTGGGATGCAGTCAAAGACCACATTGATTAAGTAATTAGTTGAGGAATGTTTCTAAATCCTGGTGTTCGTCAATTCTGACCCTACTGTGTAAGCGTTGTTTTCTTGTAGTACCTGCCGTGTATCTATGTAGTAACTTCTCGCTCCGCAGGTGTTTCTGAAGAGTGATGACATGTGCCTGATTGCGGGGGAACACAAGAAGAGAAGACCCACCCTGCCGTCAGCACACATCCTGGCCATGCATGTTCAACAGTTGGAAATCGGCGCCTTCACAGTCATGAGTGGAGCGTTCAAGTGGACCAAGCTTAGGTATGATGACATTTGAGGACAACTGACATGGTATTGATTCCTAGTATTCACTAACGTTCTGTGGTTGAAAAGACACAAATTCCAGGTGTCGTTTGCCCTTGCCTTCGCCCTAAACAAGATAATCGGATTCGAATCGGTGGTCAATAAAATTTCCTTGACAAAAGATACATAATAAATTATTTGATGGGCATCACAATCATGCATTTGACCACCATGTCTGCATACTCTCAAATGTTCTGATTTCTATGGAATTAAAGCCTCTTGCCGAAGTCAGATGGAATATGCTCCATCTTACCTGGGACCCTGACCAGAAGAAGCGATAGAAACTGGACGGACAGACAGACAGATACAACGATAGATGTACATTCCTTGATAAACTCAATTTTGTACTGGTCATAGACATTTTTTCTTCAGAAGTTAAGGTAGGAACACATATTTGGACCGTTAACAAATGGCCTAACTTTGTGCATACCAAGTATCCATCGATGGAAAGGTCGACCGATGTTTTTTTCACAGTCCTCTTCTTCACTCCAGTCAATTTAACCAGATGTTGAGTCCCAGCGAGGGGCAGTTGGATAGGAATGTGGCAGCTGTTGAATTAAGGGGTGCCACCGCTGTCGCAGATGGCGCCCGTGGGAGGAGGGTTTGATTGGAAAAGAGGTTGCTGTCCAGATGCTTTGCAGCCGCCGGGTATAGCCAGATGCTCAGGTCAAAAGCTCTAGCGGAGACAAGCAGAGCTACAGCTGGTTGGGCTGAACCCAGGGTCCTTCATCTTGTCTCCAAATTAGGTCACAGAAGAAATGGTGATGCTATTAAGGAAAAATTTGATAATCTGCAGTAAATGTTTGCTGAGTTTTGTTTTTCTCCTTTCTCATCCCATTTCATGGTCCTTTCATCATTCTTGCTTGGGCTTTGAAAGGCGCATTGCTAAGATGGTGAGTCAGGTGCACGCCTTCCAAGAGATCATGTTCACTTACACCCCAGACCAGGACATGCAGTCCTACCTTCGCCACCGCATCATCCAGCTCGGCAATTCTGAAATTCACCTCCAGGCTGCTGCCAGTGATGCTGACTCCAAGAATTCCACTGAGCGTCAAACAAGGCGGGATCAGGACACCCTGAAAAAGGTGAAGGCCTCCCTCCAGTGAGGCCTGCCCTGACCCCACTCTCAGGGCCCCAATGCATAACTGAACCACCGCAGTGGGTTCGCTTGGTTACTGTGGTAATTAAAAGAGAGTGTTCTCCTCTATTTTTCAAACAAAACATTCTGTAAGATCAGGTAAGACCGCCAGCAAGACTTTAGTCATAAGTCAGAATCTTCAGTGTATTGAGGTTATTTATTACGCCTACATAAATGTCATATCCTGCATCTATATTCATGATTCAATTTCGCCTTTGAGGTAGAGCTGGTAATTGTTAAGAGTGTCATGATTCGATTTCGATTCTTTAGGTTGTGATCCAATTTGGTTTTAATTCAATATTAATGGTAATGTTTGATGTCGATTCCATAAGAAGTACAAATACAAAAATAGAGTACCTGTTTGAATTTTTGTGATATTTATTTTCATGTCCATGTGAACATTGAATGTCACTTGACATTTTGGAGCAAGAAAAGAAAAATGCGCATGATTATAATGTATTTGTGCATATGGAGTATTAAAGAAAAAAAACATGACAATTTTGTATGAACACTTAAAAAGTAAAGTGGTTATTGGTATTTTTCCCAAAGAAGAAGCTGTCAAAGGAGCCATTTCTGGAGACTTGTATGAAGGAACCAAGGTGTTTGTGTGTGTGTGTGTGTGTGTGTGTGTGTGTGTGTGTGTGTGTGTGTGTGTGTGTGTGTGTGTGTGTGTGTGTGTGTGTGTGTGAGTGTGTGGGGGGGGTAAATGAAATGGACACTTTTATACTAAGTCCATGTTAAAGTTACACGATAGAGGTCTACATAGCTAAAATATGGGACCTTTGAGTTTTTTTAGCTGCAGAAGTAGCAAATCAGCCCTCTAATTGAAGGCCTTACGAGGGCAGAGCAAGACTAACATGGATGGTAGTCTGAGTAATTGAAGTCTAGTTTTCCTGACTGTCCTCTCCAGAGGGTACACACCTCAGTGTTAATGTACACGGTGAATATTGGATGAGGCCTGTCATGAGGATTTGATTCAAATGGATCTGTAATAGATAAATGACATTTTATCCTTCTCTTGCCAAATTGTGTTATTTTTCCAGCCACAGCCTTCATTGCAATGTTGTGCATCAGGTTATGCTCTCCCTATTCTGTATTGTGAGAGTTGCTTTGAATCGTGTAATGTGTGCCGTTTTAAAAAAAATTGCTGCATTTCTGCCCTTGATAACTTTTTATTAAAGAATGTCACATATCAGTTTAACAAAAACTGAGCATTGTTTGGATGTATTTTACTTCCTCAACTTAGCGATGTGTTGTACGTTCCTGGTATTGTGTTACTAATACAAAACACAACAATCACGGTCCCACGTTGAATTTTGTTAATCACCAAATAAACACATGTATTTAAGATCAGTCTTTTGAATGATAATGAATTTTCTAAACATTTTCTTTGACCCAAGCACATGAATCTGTGTGTGTGTGTGTGTGTGTGTGTGTGTGTGTGTGTGTGTGTGTGTGTGTGTGTGTGTGAGTACAAAGTAGCAATGTTATGTGACAGTGTCCATTACATGCAGGTTCTGTTTATTTTAATGACAGCCAAGATGAGAGCGGCATCAACGGGTCAGCATTGAGGAAGTGAAGGAAATGCTCTGTTCTAAATTGTATCCGCTATTGTTGGAATTGTTTAAAGTCATGAGGTGGAGCCTCTCCTCTGTTAACAGGAAAACTGTTTTTTTTCTTTGCTGCATGAATTGATTAACCAAAATATTAAAAACTCCCAGTGTGATATCATCACTGTATTGTAAAGTCATATAGTGGAAGCATTCTGGGATTTCAAGTTGGAGCTCACTAACTTTTGTTGCAGTGGTTTAGAGAAAGTGGCTCTTTAGTTATTTTGAAAGGACAATGTAGCTGTAAACTGGCTTCTTTACTATCTATCAAAGTGTCATTTATTCAATGTCGTTCCATAAAAAGATATAATTACAGAAATGAGAGGAGTGTGTTCACTTTTGTGATGAAATGTAATGTGCTCTATGTAGGTCTGAGAGACAAATATAAAACAGTACTTTAACAGTACTTGCTGGCACTGTTACAATGTTACAATACCATTCGGTGCAACATGGTACATGTAGTTGAATAAATTTTGCAATATTCCAATCAATGCGTTTGGAGTCAATTTTAAAGTAGCATTTTAATGAGTGTAACCATGAAAATACATCACAATCGGGCTGCTTTCTGTGGGCCACCATACAGACAGTCGTGGCAGCCTGTCACTCAGCTATTAGGAAATCGGCACAGCGTGAAGGCGACATCATGGGCGCTTTTTTTATTTTTTTTTTTTAAATCTAACAGGATCAAGGAACATCTTCAAAGCTACTGCGATAAATAGCCTAAGAATTCCAAAGGGGACTGTGGCTCCGCAGAGACAGAGGTTTGATAAAGAAGAAGACCAGAGTCGGCTTCTTATCTGTATTGTCATATAAATAACGATCATTTTAGTGGCATTGTTCTTGACTGCAACATGGGGAGACCTGACACGGGGCTGTCTGCGCGCGTCCACGGTCGGTGTCGTGTCACATACTTGATGACTGACTTAATGTTCAACAGATCACAACTAGTAACGTCGATGAAATCCAGAATATATGCAAAATATATATATATATATATATGTAGCTCCGGTAAACTTCTTGTGATTCCTTTTTGGAATATTCCGTGCTCAGTTTTTTTCCCTTCTTTGTCATCTTCCCATTTGAATGGCTCGACATTGAACAGCAAATGTGTGGCTACTGTAATGCCTTTGATGTGCAATGCTTGGGAGGAAGAAGAGCGCCCAAAGCAAGCTGTTGACTCGCTGGCGCCGAAGCCCACCGGGGTCTCCCAGACACGTCAATGCAAGAACATGATGGCTGGCTTGAAGACAAGTAAGTTACAAAAGGGGCCAATGTGCGACTCGATATCCTCTAATTAAACTAATGCAGCAGATTGATGACATAAAGTCGTATTCATTTCTACTCAATTTATACTGAAAGGTTCAGTAGAAAATCTAGATATTTTAGTGTACACGTTACTTAAATGACAGTCAATTCAAAATCAGTTAAGGAGTGAAAATGGAAACGTTTTGACTATAATGGTGTCGGGTGAGATGACTGTGAGTGGTAAAATGCAGAGAACACATTTCGCGTGCATGACAATAAAGATGATTCCTCTAGTACAATATAATAATCGCAATGTTTTGCGGTTGCATAAAAAGGTACTTGGTTTATGGATGAGCATTGTCTGGCTCATGCACCCGAAGTAGGCCTGCTTGAAGCAGCCCTCATTCTCCTGCCATGTATACATTTGATTCTCAGTTGTTTAATTAACGATTTGAAGTTATATACTGTATGTGCTTTTGTCATTGAATAGTTCGATAAATGTTTGAAATATGTGATGTTCAGACTATTCCGCGTAGCTGTTTTTGCAGCCGGATCCCTCAGTTTCAGTCAGATGCTGACGAATGTATGAGCTCGGGGTGTGGGGTAGGAGGGTTTTTTTTGTTTTTTGTTTTTTTACAGACTCGGCGGCGCCAGGTCTTCACACACTCACAGGATATGTAAAGACTTCAATAACGAGCCATTAACCTCTAATCATGTGAATCGATCGGTCCTTAACAAGGCCCCATACATATGCAAATGATGGCGCCGGCCCACTCCCATAAAGACCGAGAGAGTCGCTACCGCACACTTCTTCTGGAATGAACAAGTCACAGACCAAAACTGAGAACATGGTGAAGTATTTCTCTGTGGATTGGCTTGCCCGGAGCCACCGCGACACGCCGCCAGAGGAAAACCGGGGGACTCCGATGGAGTGTGCGGCCAGCTGCAGACCGCACGTCCCCTGTGTGGTGCAGCCGAGCCCGCCGGCGTTTGGCAAAAGTTACCTGCAGCCCAAATTCAAGTCGTCGCAATCCACGGAGACCTCCCCTTCGCATTCCACACGCTGCACATCACCAAGTAAGTGCATTTATTTTGCTGCTGCAGCCATTAAAGACGATCAGTGAAGCGCCTGCAAACTTGTTCTCACGACGCTTTTATCCAACTCCAGCTTCCGAATCGAACGACTACTCCTCTGGCTATGACAGTGAAGCGGCTTCATCGGAGTGTCTGTCAGTGGACGAGGCCAGCGAGGCGGAGAAAGAGGGATCCCAGCGCAGGGTGCGCACTAAATTCACCCCCGAGCAGATCAGCAGACTGTTGAAGATTTTCGACAAGCACAAGTACCTGGAGGCTGGCGAGAGGGGCAAGACCGCGCGCAAACTGGGCCTGACTGAAACACAGGTTAAAACACCATCCAAACCCTACAACATCTCGATCACACTGGCATTCTGACATTCTTAAGGTGTCCTGCTCTTTTTACAGGTGAGGACCTGGTTTCAGAACCGCAGGATGAAGCTCAAACGGGAGGTGCAGGACCTTACTCCCCAAATCCAGCCACTTGTGTTCCAACACCTGCACCCGATTCAGTACCATGCCATGGCTGGACAACAAAGCCACTACCCCTCCACCGTTTACACCGTTCCGGTTCAGCCGCATTTGGGCCCTCACTGTCACCGAGGATCCCAGCTCATGATCCACAACCCATATTTCTACTGAAAACTGCTCAAGAAGAGGCTTCCCACTCAAACACTTAAATCTTGATTAATTATTGTATTTGATGCAAGTGCTGTATATACTGCTGAAATTGTTTTTAAATTAAAATTTAACCTTGGAAAGCAGCAATAGACTCCCATCTACTTTTCAGAGGGTAGATTCCTGTCTTTTTCTACATTAAAAATTATTTCCATTATTTCATGATGATTTGTTACATATTTTCTTGAGATGGTGATGTTTGACTTTTTTGTTGTTATAAATTATCATCGAAATGACACATAAATATAAAACACACGCAAGATTTCATGATGAGGTTGTCTATTTCCATTTCTTGAAATGATTACCTGACTAAATTAAGCTTTTGACACTTTAAAGTTGAAATGCATCTTTAGATACTTATATATTTATGGTTGTTAACAGAAATATACATATTACACATTGATAGATGGTATATTAAAACCCTTTCCGGCCAGGGGTTGCAAATTTGCAACAGGTTTAATATAATCGAAAACTTTAAGTCCAGAGTATCATTTTCTGAAAGTATCAGATTTTTCTCTACAAAATTTTATTTGGTCCAGAGATAGTTAATGGGATGAGAGCACATAATCTTATCCTCAAAAGAGTGAGGGGAAAAGAGATAAATGCCTGATCCTTTCACTTGACTGATAAGAAGGCACTTAACAGTCAAAAACAACAAATAATCACATTATAGCAAATAAGAATTTTAAATGAATGGGAAAAAATGATTGAATATCAGATTTACAGCATCCACGGCCATGGATCTTTCCTTCCTCCGTCCAGTTCACATGCCAAACAGCGCCTTATTGTTTGCATTTCAAATGCCAGCTAACGGGATAGATCATGGTCAATAATTAGTTGTAATTAAAGTGGGTATTCATGAGTTTGCACATACTGCGGGGCCCTCTGGACTGGCTCCTGAGAGTCTGACCCTTTGTATGCCAAACGAATATTCAATCTCTTGTTTGAAGTCTTGAGATCAACTCTTTGATTGCATGAAGTGCATTAAAGATTGCGAACCGCAAAGTCTTCCCCATAAAACTCTCAGCAATGATGTAACCCAAATGGATATTGAAAGTTTGATCCATTAAAATATAGTTGAGGTTCGGGTGGGTAACAGGAAGACAAGCAGCAAATGTTTCATTCAGATAAAGTAAACAAGGATCAAGCGGAGATTTCTCACTTTCCGCGTATCCGCGTGATCCCCACCCACGGACAAACAAATGTCTCATTTGTGCACACGACAAGGTTAAATCACAAACCCAACATTTTAACACAACACTCAAAGTATAAAAGTTTGAATTTCAAACTGACATGATGATTAGAACACAAAGCTTCCAAGAGTATTAACTGTTTTTGTTCTGCCTTATCACATTTTGCCAACCTGCTGCAGACTTCCAGGCACGAAGCAACAATGAACATGAGAAACGCCGCAAGTCGCCTTTATTAAGCTCAATTACAAGCACGCACAGTCAAGTTTCCAACATCTCTTTGAGGGCTTTGCATATGCAAATAGAAAAGTGTGCCCCTCCTGCATAGATTCACCAGAGGTGTCGCACTGGACACATCAGGGACTTCTGCGTGGACGTGTCATGGTGAACTCAGTGGAGTCACGCAAAGTTTTGGCACTCAAAGAACAGGGACGCTGGCCAGATGAGTTTGCAGAACTTCCATGTGGAAGAGCCAAAATAGTTCTTATTGTCACCAAACAGTAAGTTCACTCTTTGTGGTTGTTTTATTTATCTATCCGTTTTGTTTCCTGAGCCACTTATCCTCACAAGGGTCTTAAGAGTGTGGAGCCCATCCCAGGCCAGGAGGCGGTGTACATCCTGACCTGTGTGTGTTTTCACCGGGCACTCCTGTTTCCTTCCACATCCCAAAAACAGGCTTTCAATGGAGACTCTAAATTGCCTTTTGGTGTGATTGTGAGGGTGACTGTTGTCTGTCTCTATATGCCCTGTGATTGGCTGCCAACCAGTCCAGGGTGTACCCTGCCTCTTGCCCAATGAAAGCTGGGATAGCCTCAAGCACACCTGTGACCCTTGTGAGCATGAGCGGCTCAGAAGATCAATGGAGGGATCGATATTTATTTCATTATTGTGAGCTAATACATGCCACCCAACCCTTCATGCTGACATTTACCTTTACTCTTGACAGTGAAGGAGAATTTACCCAGCAACGGAGGGTCAGGACCATGTTCACCTCAGAGCACACCAAAAAACATATATTTAGGAACCTCCCAGAGGAGGAAAATTGGCAAGAAACTCAACCTCTCCTCGAAACTCAGGTAAATTTTCTCTTGCATGGGAATTGCTTTTTAAAAAAATGTAATTTCGGTGCACGCATCGACCACTTAGATATTCTACAATCAAGGGAAGACGTGATGTCAGAACACGAGAATTAAATTGAATCAAAAGGCACAGGTGTTTGGACCTGACTTTGTGTCCGTGGGCGCCGCTCTGCTGTCGCCAGTTCTTCTTTCAGCACCTTGTGCTCAGAGGACAGCTCCACACAGCATCACCTTCTCTGCAACCCTCCACAATGCCCGATGCCGCATGTTTTTGGGATGTGGGAGGAAACCGGCATAGACTACAAAATTGTTTTGCAATCACTTAAATTACACGGTTTCATACCTAAATTGTTTTAAATTATTTTGGTTACCTTGTCTACAAGAGAGAACAAAGTATTAGAAACAGTTTCCAGTTCAGTTTAATGCAGTGCATTCATACACCATTACAACCACAACATTTAACATTGTTACATTATTACTGTAGTTCTCTGTAAAGTGAGAGACTGCTCTTCTAATATTGATATTGTGAAAATAAACTGTACTGGCCTGTTGCTGGTAGATTAGTATTCTGTCACGTGCAGATAGTGTCAAAAATGTAATAATTTGATTATTCTTAATTCCTATCAAAATCCAGGATTTAATCACAGGACCCATAGTCTTGCAGGATTGTTATTAAATTGAGCAAATGAGGGAATATTTGTGTTTTCCTTAAGGATTACTGGTAAACAGGGGATTTAGAGTTTGTATTTTTATAGAATTTGGGTTCTTTTTAAAAAAAAAAAATCTAGTCCAAATGTGGTTTCCCATGTATCTGCTGCAGCCCAATACGTATTTTTATTTGGCGTCCGGCAGGATGACTCCCAGCGTCACTCCTGGTTGATTTGCGCCTTCACGAAGACATCAAAGCGGACGTGAAGTGCTCCATCACTAAAATCCATTGAGCTCCTTTTGTTTCCCCCATCGAAGAAGTCACACGTTTCGGCCAGATGAAAAAGCTGCTCGGGAAGGCGCCCTCAAGTCTGCTAAAGGTGTGTATTGCCCCACGTTTCAAGTCATTAGGTAGAATAAGCTAAACGGCGGACTCATTGAGTCACCCTGTCATTAAAAAAAAAAAAAAAGTTCCTGTCTAGCAACGTCAGCGCTTTGACTGTTGAATAGGAAATACTGCAACCTGCTGGTGGAGTGGGAGTCACCACAGGTCATCCGGGGCATACCCCGCGTGACTAAAGTCTGTCCTCATCCACAAGGTCCGGCTTTTGAAAAAAAAAAAAATAATAAAAAAAAAAGACAATACACCAATGCAGACATTTTTTTGTGAATGTCAAGCACAAAACTTTAATATTAATACTTCTACTTTTATTATTTTGGGCTGAGTCAACCTGGGTCAGCAGCAGCAGCAGCAACTGGGTTCGTTCCCAGCTGCCACGGCCACACCAGCATCAGTAAATATTCGATTGTCAGAGAGAAGTGGAATAACAATGAGACAATGACAATTCACTACTCCTTTTCAGTCAAGTGAGTCGAAATTAAGAGGTGCTAACTGTTGCAGAGGGATGGCAGCAGACAGACTGGAGCCAAAACTGCTGATGTCACGTGGTATGCAAGAACAAAGTTTGCCTGCAAGTCCGGTGAGGAAAAATCACCAAATGCCAATCGTTTCATTCATTAATGTGAATTTAATTAAGATGATATGGGACAGTAGTCAACATCTTGGCCCTAACAAGAAAAAAAGTTGGGCATGAGTGATGTTCAAGGAATATGATGTGCATTAATCACTGTAGAGCTGTATATTTGATCTCAACTAAGAAAAAAAAAAGTATTTGTAGCCTATCTTCATTATGAACATGATCAGAACCTTTAATTTGAAGAAATTATTTCCATTTCATGGAGCAAACATCAAATGAGTAAGTATTGGAGTCAAACCAGAGAACTACAGTTAATTGTGTCACTTTTCTTCACAATTCTTCATTATAAAGTCATTAAATGAATATGGATAGTATATGTGGTATGCATGTGAGTGTTTGTGTGGTTGATAAACAAATTAGATCTCATTTTATTCTTTTGTATTCTTACTTGTAAGCTGTATTGTATTTTTTTAACCTTGCTGTACTGCCATTTTTACTTTTTTTTTTTACTTCGCAAAACATGTGAATATAACTCACATTTGAATTTATAAGTGTATGATGAATACTTCATAAAATTTCCATATTGATTAACAAACTTGGTGCCGCGGTGGAGCATCTGTAGCATCAGTTCTGAAAACTGATGTTCAAATCCCGACCTTGCCCGTGTGACTGTTGATCATTTCTATGTGCCCTGCGATTGTCTGGCAACCAGTCCAGGGTGTACCCTGCCTCCTGCCCAATGACAGCTGGGATACGCTCCAGCACTCTCGTGACCCTCGTGCATATGAGCAGTTTAGAAAATGGATGGATAACAAATTTCATGATATGTGAAGTATTTATCACTAGTAATGCTGGGTATTTTAATCTGTCAATAAATCTTTATTAAAGAAAGTCAAATGAGATTAGAGCAGCGATACAGAGCACTTTTGCTTTGAGTTGCTCAAAAATATTGCCTAGTGTATCATTACTATATGGCATACATGCGCAAGTTAAAGATAGAATGTAGATATTTCCAATATATTTAAGTCGACTGTAATCAAATGTCATTTAGTCAAAATTCAGTTGTTTTCAAATATGTCATCTTTATTCAAAACACGGACCAGAGAAATTCTGAGTCATAATTGAGCAAACATGCAACATCACAGCACCAGAAAAGCAGACAATTTGTCATTATCTCTAAGTAGAAATCAGAAATCTAACATCACAAAGTTCACATATACTTCAAGTGTGAGAGGTGAGCAGCTGTGTTGGAACGTAGATGCCGGAGGATGGGTGGAAAACCCCGCAGCCCCATTTTCCCATGCCCTATGCCTCTTTAAAGTGACTTCTCAAAGAGGTATATGCATAGGAAAAAGGAACAGCGAGTGCCAAAAACAGCAGAGCTGCCGCACACTGCATGCACCCTGAAAGGAAAGGAAAAACAAAACAAATCACAAGAGAAAACACACAGAAAATGTCAAGTTCTTCAAATGTACGTAGAATAGGGGGGAGGTCAGGTTTCTGAAAGTTAAAAATGCACACAATTTCTGTAATAGTGCGTGAAGTAGGGAAGAGGACTTACCCAGTAGCGCTCCAGCTGAGTCTTGTGGGGGGCATCACAGCCTGTTGGGCATTTATCTCTCCTCTGGGACCTTGAAGATGCTTCTCAGAGAAAGAGTAGCAAATGCCTGTGCTGAGTCAGCGCTTACTTACCCTCCCTTGGTTTCAAGGCACAGATGTCTCTGGAGAGAGGGAGCAAAAGAAGAAGAAGAAAAAAAAACAATGATAGAGCACACGTTGTCTATTGTCACAGTTACCGCATCCTATCTGGCATGTGGCATCAGACATGTCAGATGCAAATCATGGAAAAAGAACGTCTTGTTCCCTCTGGTGGAACATGTGCTTATCTGTTCAGGGTTTTTAGTTCCCCGTCTCTCCCAGAAGACGGGCTTTCATGCTTTTTAGAGCTCAAGGTCTCGAGACAAGGACTCTCAGGCTGGACTGGAATGGGAGACAGACACGCACGCACGCACACACACGCAGCTGGGTATGTCAAGGCCACAAGTGTGCTCACTTCTTTGAACCTTTAAACTTATGCCATTAAAAAGAAGGTTGTAAGTGAAGTCAAACAATATAATATAACATAAAGGTGCATAATGCAGTCGGTGCACCTGCACATTGCTGGGACCATGTCCACTATGGGGAAAAAATATATACTCTTAAATATACAAAAAATATAATGTTCAATTGCACATGTGGTAAACTGATATCATTAACCCCTCTTTTCCTAAAAAAAAAACAAATAAAAAAAACCAAATTATATATAACGTTAATTTAATTGTGGCTGTATTTCGACGACTGGTTTCCACATCCGCTTCACAATTCTGAGGTATCTGTGTTCAAATCTGGCATTGTCTGTGTGGAGTTTACGTGGCCTTGCTATGCCTGCGTGGGTTTTCTCCCAATTTCAGCCCCCCCCCCTAAATTGCCCGTAGGTGTGAATGTGAGTGCAAGCGGGTGTTTATGTTGGTTGTCTATGTGGCCTGTGCTTGGCTGGCGACCTGTTCAGGGTGTACCCCACCTCTTGGCTGAAGTTAGCTGGGACAGACACAAGCACACCTGTGACCCCTGTGAGGATATGCGGTACAGAAAATGGATGGACTTTTTTCTTCAGAGCACTGAAAAAATTGTCAACGGCTTACATTGGTTCTGAAATTGTGAAGTTCATGTTTGAGTAGTGGTAGCTGGGTTTCTTTTAGTGGTACACAAAAGTCACTGAATTAAATGTTCAAACTTACAGTGGCTTAATGATCTTAAAATGCAGTTACAATTTAATTTCACGTCACATACCAAAGGTTTAAATTTTTGATGACCACTTGGGCCTACTACATTAATGTATTCATTTTTTTATGATGGTCATTGTGGTGGTATTGGAGTATTTTCTGAGGTGCTTCTTGGTATAATGAAAAACTGACTTTAAGTATACAGTTCTAAACAACAACTATTACTTGAGCAACATCTGTTCCTTTGACACTGTTTAAAGTGATAAAGTAGCGTTACGTGATGTTTGTTGGAACAATCATGAAAAATATACTAAAGAAGTCATTTTGTAACCAATTTCAGACAGCAAGGTCTGTGAATGTGTCTGCATAATTGGACACATTTCAACAAAGAAAACATTGTCATCCTGATGATGAATATGGTAGAGAACCTTATTTTCAAAGCTTAAAAATAACTACACATTTAAAGGACTAAAAAATATTCTCATGTAATGCAGACAATATGCATTCTGCTAGTTACCCAGCCTTTATTTGTTTACACTGATATATATTTTTTAAAAAGTCTCGTAACCAGGTCCCCTTAAAAGGTCTGACGGCTAGACCGTAGTACTGCAATATTTCATAGAAATATCTAATACAATGGACCACTGGGTGGCAGCACTTTCAAATGTTGTCTTGTACCAAAACTACATGTAATCTGTACATGTACTGCATTTAGATCTACATAGGATTCAATATGCAAGAATGCAAACACTTGCATGCGATATGAGATCAAATATTTGCACTACTACTCAGCTATGCTTTATGCCCTTTGTGCTGGTGCTCAAGGTCTGATGTGCAGGAATGTAATTGGTTGTGTGTCGGAGATACTGTATGCGCTGATACTATCTGATATACTACTTGCTCTGGCTCTTACACAGCATGATCAACACCAATCACACTATCTTTAACTGCAATCTGGCTAATTAAAACAGTGAACTAGAAAATATGTCACCTCAGTTGAATTGTGGCTTGCATCAAAAAGTGGGACTCATTTCCATCCCGTCACCTCGGCAGGTCTGCTTTTAATTATTCACACTTCAACATCCATCTTTTTTTTCTTCTCAAAGTGGAGTGTTTTGCGTGGATTTGCAGAGTTCAGCAAAAATCTCTCACTCAGTAGAAAGAAGCCACCAAAGTTGAGTCGTTTGTCAGCCGCAGTGCAAGTTCACACACATCAAAGGTTTTGTGAGGTAACGTGCAGTTTAAGGAGTTGACACATTGACAGGAGGCGAATTTCTCCCCTGAGCAGGAGCAAAACAAACACGTGCAAACGTCATGTTGCTGCAACTGGCTTTTTGTCGAGCTGTGACAATCTTCTCAGTTGTTGTATAAAAATTTAACATCTTTGTTGACTTGGAATGACTTTGGTGTAATTCTGCACTCAACTCTGATCTTTTATCAATTTACTTTATTGAGAATTGCATTTGCCAAACTGTTCTGCACACCTGTAAAGAGATTAAAACATTTATCAGACAACCACCCAATTTAGGGTTTATGCCACAACACCCCAAGTTAACAACCGTGCTGATTATCAAGCTTGTCTGTTTTTATTGGTGTCATGTCATATAATTTAATCAATAACAGGTAAGACACTTCTTCGTTTTTTATGCCACTCTGATGATTTTATGTGGGTAAAAGTCTTCCATGCTCCATGCATGTCTTATTTAAAAAAATACATAATACTGATCATTTCGCATAATAGACATTCATCGTCAAGGCAATTCTTATTCAAAGAGCAAATCGTGGTGGCCCATTAAAACAAATTTCATTTATAATGGTAAAGACAAAAGTGCATCATGGGAAAGCTTCATAAAAATCCTTAGATCATAATTTACATGTGTTTCCCCTTAAAGTCTGTGGACAAAAGATCATAAATTATCGTAAGTACTCATTAAACCCATCAGACTCTTGTCATTATATAGTTGTAATAATGGTAAAGACATGCACTGGTTCCAAGACAAACCTTTTCATTCATATCTAATAAATAACAGTTAATATTTTGCTGTCTACAATTGTGTGAATGCAAAATGGCTGCTTCTTCCTGGCACCTTTGCTCACAGATCCATCTGGTGTATTGCAACAACATAATGATGGTGAAAATGAAGAACTGTTTGTAATAAAATAAAAAAGCTAAAATGCTCAGAAAAAAGATAAAAATCATTTGCAGTATGTTAAAAAAAATTAATATATTTAAAAATGTGTTGCAAATCAAGAATCTTAATTTTGGAGAACTAAAAACAAAAACATGTTGCTACTAAAGTTTGAAAAATCTTTGGAATGTTTTTGTTTCTTAGAGGAAATATATCATGCTTTGGTTGCTAACAACTACCAATAATTCAAATACTCCCATCAATCAAAAATAATTGATGTTGTGCAAAATGGTCGGAGAGGGGCGGCATGGTGGATCAGCTGGAAAGCATTGGCCTCACAGTTCTGAGGTCACGGGTTCTCTCTGTGCTTGCGTGGGTTTTCTCTGGGCCCTCCGGTTTCCTCCCACATCCCATTCCTCCCACATCCCAAAAGCACGCAACATTAATTGGACACTATATATTGCCCCTATGTGTGATTGTGAGTGTGACTGTTTGTCTCGATGTGCCCTCCGACTGGCTGGAAACCAGTTCAGGGTGTACCCGGCCTCCTGCCTGCTGACAGGTAGGATAGGCTCCAGCACTCCTGCAACCCTCATGAGTGGCTAAGAAAATTCATGTATGTATGTATGGATTGATGGATAGTAGGAGAGGTCACGGAAATTCCAAAACTCTACCATAAACCACTTCATATAAGCTTTTCTGACAGGCGGGCAAATAGAATTCAACACTGTGTATCATTGCAATCACAATTCAGCGTTTCGTTGTTTGATGATAATAACCTAATCCACCTCAACACAACTTTGTCTTTCCGTTTTTTTTCGATGATTTATGTATGTGAATCGTGTAGTTAGAATCATTCTAGTCACTCACAGGCTGGAGACTTAATTTTTAAAGGCAAGAAGTCATGTATGATGTGCAGATTTCTTTCTCTGGATATTCTTTGCAACATTCTTCAGTAATTACTGCATTCCGCTATGCAGGGAGAGATAGCTTTTTTTTCCCTTTCCATTATTCACGTTAACTGCATTGTTTCAATGTCACAAGCTATAGTGCTCAAGTTTATTTATTTTGAGTGTCATTGTAGTCCAAATTATTGTTTCTGCTTAGCAGTTCTTTCCTAATTTGTCAATGTATGTCAGCATTTGGGAGTCTTATATTAGCAGATGGTGAGCAGGGCCCTCCTGAAGTTCCACATATGAGATCTGATCTGCATGAGTTATGGCACCACTGGAGCCGTCGTCTGACAAGCACCTGGTGAAGCTCACCTAACGGGCTTCACCACTGTCTTGCCTGGATTTGAAAAGGAAACTTGGAGTTAAAGCTTCGGATGGAAAACACTTTCATTGTTTGTATCTGGTGTGTGCGGTCTGTATATTAGGAGGTGAGAGGACAAGAATACCCAAGCAGAGAACAAGCAGATGGTTAGTTGACCCCAACTTTGAGCACTCCCTCTCAAACACAGCAAAAGAAAGGATCTAGGGAAGCATATTTTCTGAAAGCAATAAGAATGGTACTGTTAGTATCATGGCGGGACAGTGGAGCATTTGGTTAGAATGTTGGCCTAACAGTTCTGAGGACCAGGCTTCAATCCTGGCCCTGCCTGTGTGGAGTTTTCATGTTTTCTCAATGCCTGCGTGGGGTTTCTCCGTGCATTCCGGTTTCCTCCCACATCCCAAAGAACCATGCAGTATTTGGAGATTTTAACCCCTTCCTGCCCGAAGATAACTGGGATAGACTCCAGCTCTCCCGTGACACTTGTGAGGATAAGCAGCTCAGAAAATGGATGGTTGGATGGATGGACTGTTCATACATCTATTATGTTTGTTTTTAAATCTTCTTTTACTTTCTGCAATGGGCATTTGTTAGCTGTATTAATATTATTTATGGTGATATTACAGTATATGGAGCACATTTGTCTCGTTTTGAGACACAGCACTCTCAGTTTGGTAATGTTCAGCTTTTCCCACTTGCATGTTAAATAGAGGAGTAAAATGTTTTTGAAGGTCTTTTGATAAGGCATCTGCTAACCGTGTGACATTTACAGGAATTTTGACAATCTGTATAAACAATACATAGTAAAAGAGTATTAAATGTTAAACTGTTTCTCCTGAAGCAATGATTTTTTTTTTATCACAGCCTTCCCCCCAAAATAACAAATCTAATCAGGATTGCAAAGTGATGTCTACAAATAAACATGATTTGATCATTTTAGTGTGCTACACTGACATGGCTGCCGTGTCAAAAGCCAAGACGTTAAGCACACCTCCAAGAAGGCCCCCTCCCCATTTATAAAATTCTCAACAGAAAATTCATGAAGCCCTCAATGACAAGTGTCAGGCAATCAAAAGCTATTTACTGGAACTTACTTTTCAAAACCAAGTGTCATGATGTCTCTTTCTTTTTTCTTGTTTTTTTAATTTCTGTTTCTGCATGTACCTCCATCTTCTTCTACTCCTCAGGGCAACTACAATGACAGTCATTGTCAAAAGACATTTCAATTTGGCATCCCTCCTCTTGGCACTGGCAGATTAGCACTTCAAAAAGGTTGTGATTCTCCAGGTCCCCCCTCCCCAACCCCTCAACTGGGTGGGCCTGCGATGTCATCTGTCTGCAGCTCTCCTGTTCTGTGTCTTCTTGGCAATGCAGATGAGTGTCTAGGGTCCCGTGAGCACCCTCGTCCCCATACTAAAAACAAAGCTTTCTCCAGGAGAATGATTAAAATGCATTTTTAATTTGCACAAGCAGGGTAACAGCATCATGGTAATTAGATGAAAATATTCAACACTGAATAAGAAAAATAAATAATTTGTTGCTTGACTTTCTGTCTTTATTCCATGATACCATGAGGAAACACATTGCAGTATATTGTGCAAATCAAAATGAGAGTCAAACTGGATTCCATATCAGTATTAATTTGCGATTAGTGAAATTCTGAAAAAGGAAAAAGAATTGTGCATGATTATTTAATTAAGACTAGCATCTTCATTAAGACCATCATAACCAGGAATCACCATTATCATAATTTAGCCGTCCATTTCATTGTGGTTCTCAAACTTTTTACACATAGTACTGAAAAAAGGGCAATTTCGAGTGTCCAATTAATGCATGTTTTGGAATGTGGGAGGAAATGGGAGTGCTAAGAGAAAATCCACAGAGGCACAGGGAGAACATGCAAACTCCACACATGAGGGGTCAGCATTTGAACCCTGGTCCTTGGACCTGTGAGACAGATGCTTTATCTACGTGCCGACCGTACCGAATAATATTGTACTGTAAACTGTAACATTATGTACAATTTGGACATCAACAACATTTTATGTACATAAATGTGATAAAATAAAGTTCTAACATAAATTAAATTGTACTGATACGTTATATACAACTCAACTGCACTAAAATGTAATATAAGACCTTAGAATGTGATACACACTTTCAACATTCAATTTAGTATACATGTTGAAGATAATCAATCCACATATGAATACCTTATAATCCATTAATTGAAGTGAAGGGGGTGGGCTCGAGCTCTTAAATTTCACTCAGTATTAGTTTGTAACCATAATATATCGAATTGTTGGTCATTGTTTGAGGAAGGGACATTTCAAGTCAATAATGGCAGACTTCAGTGTTTTGAATATGGAACAATGAGATGATTGACCTAAATACCACAAATGAACTACAGCACGGCTTGTGAGCCACGCCTTCTAATCAATGACCTCTGACCCCACTCCTGAGGCTCAATCATCAAAAAGTCACCCACTCCACACACACACACACAGACACACACACACACACACACACCACACACACACACACACACACACACACACACACACCTGGACATCTTGTGGAAATTCTTCACAGAAGCATCACAAATGTTACCGGGATAAATGGAGAACCGACTGCTTTTTCATTTCTTGTAACCGTGCCAACAGCAATGTCCATACATACGTACTTAGTGTGACATGACAGCTTATAACTTGATGATATGAAACAGCAGGAGTTTACTCATATGTTGTCTCTAAATTTGTGTTGTTCAACCTTTTAATTGCATTTATTGACTGTCGTAAGTAGCTCAAAATGTACTCACTCAAGATCCACAAACACAAATAGATGTTTGTATGGTTCTTTATATATAAGGTAGTTTTACGACCATAATGCTCTGAGTGAACACAGCAAGTGGGGCGTTCCAGTTTTCTGAAATGTGTGTGTGTGTATTAATGATCAAATATTGTCATGGGAAAGTGGTGCTCTGGGCCTGTGGCATTGTGGTAAGGGGGATCTAACCTCCCACAACAAACACACACACACATGGCCGTTATTTCATCTGAAATCCCTCTCAAGTGTGATAAGAGTCAAATTAAAGACCTTCCTTTCTGCAAGTGGTGGGAACTCAGAGATAAGCCGGGTAGTAGGGTGGCTTCCGGGTGTCCTCCAGAGAACAGGGAGTACTCCAACCACTGATACTGTAGCACGGAAGGGAACGAAGGCTGCTTATGTGTGTGTGTGTCCGCGTATTCCTCTGAGGTTGCATTTGGAGATTGACAAGGAATTTTTTTGCCTTGTAACATTGTCACCACTTTTAGGAACCACTTATGCGCTTCAAAAAATACAATATCCAGCCTAAAAGTACCTGCCACAACCTTGTGGATGATGTGCTGACACAACATACCATAACTCAGGGCAAGATGATCTGGTTTAGTTTCTTTTTACGTGGGCCTGATGTAGTGCACAGATTCTAATTGGATCATTTAAGTTCATAATTTTCCCTTTACACAATTTTCTTTTAAGGGGAGAGAACCATCACAAGTGTCAACAGCCCTCGGACCTCCCGGTGATATTTACTGAAGAATGTATGGGTAACATTCACAGCACACTTAATTTGGTACACAAAGTGATAATTCTAAGGTAGGAACGACACTGTCAGAACAGTGTGAATGTCTAAAGTAGCATCATACTGACAGTGGGCCCGTCTCAAGTAACCAAATATGGTCGTCACTGTATTGGAACCACCTTAGAATAATACATTAAATCATCATTTTAAAGGGGAATTAAACCGAAGATTCCAAAACTTTGTTATCCATGTTTTAAATGTGCATTTTTTTAATTTAAATCTACAGTATTGTGAAAAAATGTCCTTCAGACATTGCATCTATTCGCTTTTGCTTCTTGTGACAGTTCTAATTTGCGAGAATGTCACGTGTATTTGTTAATTCTGGATTATTATGTAGCTATATTTATTAGGAAAACGTGACGGGTTTCTTTTGTCTCCACCATCTCGTGTGGGCAGAGCAAGGAATAAACACTTGTAATGAATTCAAGGGTTCCCCATAAAAAGGGGATGAGTGAGCCCATTCATCCTTAATTACAGATTTAGGATACACATGTACTGTATTCCATTTGTAAATACAAAAATAATAAGTGGATGGAACATACATTCTTTGTATGATTAATCAAGTAAATATATTTGTGATGCGGCACGGTGGCGCAGCTGTGGAGCGTTGGGTGTACAAATCCCGACCCTCCCTGTATGGAGTTTGCGTGTTCTCCCCGTGCCTGTTTCCTCCGGGTACTCCTGTTTCCTCCCACATCCCAAAAATATGCAAGATTAATTGGACACTCTAAATTTCGTCTAGGTGTGATAGTAAGTGTGACTGTTGTGTCTCCATGTGCCCTGCGATTGGCTGGCGACCAGTTCAGGGTGTTCCCTGCCTCCTTCCCATTGAAAGCTGGTATTGGCTCCAGCACCCCCATGACCCTCGTGAGGATAAGCAGCTAATAAAATGGCTGGATGGATATATATATGTGTCTTATTGTAATATCAAGTAATGTTTTTATGATGAGAATCATCAAACCTGTGATTGGCTGGCAACCAGTTCAGAGTGTAAGATGTCTTTGCCCCCAAGTCAGCTGGGATGGGCTCCAGCTCACCCGTAACCCTGGTGAGGATAAAGCACTATAGAATGTTGATGGATGGGTCTTCTAAAGCATGCATTTTGTTGGAGTTTATGAATTAAGCAAATGGACCGAGTTTTTGCTTCAGTGAAAGTTGAGTTGCAATTGACATCCGACCCCTCATGTGGTGAAATGCAGAAGAAGTGAGTGAAGAGGCAATGACTGTGGTAAGGAAGCAGCATCAGGCGGGAGGGTGACCATGTGTGGGTGTGTCCAATTATTAGATAAACACATTCCCAGTTGAGGAGGCTGAATGCTGACTTGCCTGCCAGAGACTTGCATCTATGCACACAAATACACATGCCCACGCACTACAAGTATATGTATTTTAGGCTTCCTTCTACATTCCAAAAAAACACCCATGTTAGATTCATCAAAGACTCTAAACTGTCCGTGTCAAGGTTTATTCCACCTCTCGGTCAAAGTCAGCTCGGATGGGCTCCGATTGGGTGAGGATAAAAACTGCATAGATGGATGAAGTCTTTCCTACAAATAATATAATTACATCAGAAAATTCATTTTTTTCCTGGCTGAATAAGAATATAATAACTTTAAAAAGAAGCGAATCATTAGGATTTGCGGAAAATTGTTTCTTTCAACATATTCCTGGTGTGAATTTCCCTTCTTGTTCTACACTTAATTTTATATGTCATCCCGCTAAAGAAATACACGGGAAAAAAGTGGCTGATCTATCCATCCATCTGAAAATACCACCTAAAATAAAAGTTCATGAGTAATTTTAGCTCGTTTTTTAACTGATTTTAAGAATGAGCTACTGTTAACCTAAAGGGGATTAAATAGCACGTCCACTAGAGAGGGCCGTGCCTTCTTCCTGAAACTGCCTCTCTTAAAGTTTCTGTTCCATTATGAGATGATATCTTATCACCCAAGAAAAACATCGATTGCTCAATTAACCTAAAATGCATCTTTTGGGAATGTGCGAGGAAATAGAGAAACATTGGGAGAACTTGCAAACTCCATATAGGAAGGCCAGTGCCGGGAACGAATCCTGCAACCTCACAACGGTGAGGCAGCTGTGCTTACCATTAGGTAGCCACTCCACCTTTAAACATGCATATTCCTTGAAATTATTTCTATACCTTTAAATATTTCACATATCCTACACTATGTGAATTATAACCTTTCAACTTGATCCATCGAATGTATGAAAGCAGAAGGCACAAATATGAGACTTTATCACAATAAATTGACCTTTTTTTTATTAATTCAAAAACAGATTCAACAGTTCAATGTTTCTTTTATCATTAATGTGTCCTTGGTTACAATTACAATCTGACATTGTTCGTTCTCTTTTTTTAGCAGATGCACCAAAGTGTTAACTGACTGAAATTGTGCAAAACTATTCACGCTAACTCCTGAAACCTATTACAGCTGTCTTTTAAATGATGTGCGTTGTGTTTGTGAAGATAAAAAGAACGTCTTTGTCAGGATTTAGTAACAGAAACTTCTCCTCCAGGTCAGCAGTAGTTGCCGGCCTGTGCATGTGTACACGGAGTTTGCATCTTCATTTTATAGGCGTAAAGTGCACAAAAGTGTAAATTAATTCAGATGAGTGATGTGGTGGAGTGGGGGTCTCACCTGTGCATGTCATGATTGGAACACCCAAAACTAATATAAAATTGCAGATATTCACCACTAAGGCTATCAGTGGAGACGGTTATATGATGTCATAAAAGAAAACCCTGAAAATTGTGCTTCCTTTGTTGAGTGAACACTTTGAGGATGTGCAGTCTAATTAAAGCATCCGGTTCCAAGACCACTAATTATTATTTGCATATACAGAGCATTATTTTCTGACCACTTAGCGCCGATAAAAAGACGACGCAAACACCGTGTACACTCGTATAGGTAGAGCTGGTTCTTCATTCTAGTTGTCTCTCTATTTCCACAGAATCAGCTTATCAGTGTTTGGAGGTCTTGGAGGACCAACGATCAAAGGACAGGCAGGCCAATGTTGGCAGGAAGAGTGGACCGCACAACTGAAATGAAATATTCATGTTTTTTTTTTTCAGGGGGTAAAGCTCACAGAGGATGCAGCATCTCTGAGATTGATTGTTTGGATAGAAAGTGAAAAAACATGTTTTTACACAGCAAAAGGATTGCATTCATCTTGCTGAGGTGCCCTTTCCAGACAAAACATTTGGCGATAGCATAAACAAATTACAAGTAATTTTTAATCTCTCTATTAAAGTAAGATCTTTTTTTAAGTTAATAGTTTTGATTGGGGATGTTCGGTAGTGTGTTGAACTATTTCTCTACAGAAACATGTTTCTAATATTATGATTTTAGAAACAGCTATCAGTGTGCTGCAGTGCAGCTCAAATACCACTGCGAATTATAATTATAATTATAAATTAACATGTGGCTGTGGATCCAGTGAATATCAAAATAGGAGAACCCTTATTTATAACACGTATTGTATTTAATGCTTTGTTTGTTGTTTTAAAACAAGATGTTTTGAAACATTTTCATGTCTCCTAAGATCTGAGGGCAGGGTTGAATGTTTAAATAGCAGCGAATGGATTCAAGAGAGCAAACGCACAGACTCACTTAGTTCTGTAAAAGCCTTTGCCGACATTTTTTTATTCCTGCAATCAGAGCATACCAATCGCTTCTTTGCAAATTAAAACAGCTTCAAGGAGAAACTCTCCCCAGTAGTAATAACAACGTTTTCTTTGACTAGATTTTTTTGTGAGAAGTTGGCCAGCTACAGTATGCCCCTTTGTCCTCATTGTTCTCACTCCCAAGGGTTGATAAAGTCAAAATATGTAAAAACTGGAGGATACATTAATTGTATTTGCTGGCAGGCACGTGCACACAGTGTAGACCCAAAGTGGTGCTCATGCATTTCCTGTTTGTTCTTGATGAAAAAAACTGCCTTTGCATATAGCTTCCCTTCACCAGCTGTATTATTGACTGTGTTGTGTGTGTTAACAGACATTGATATGTAAACTAAATATATACCACTGTTTTTTCTTGATAATATGAACAATTTTGAGAATGGGTGACCTTTTTGGCTTGAGCATCTGCCATCAAGAATGTCTATGCACATGGCTCTGTGTTCATTATACAGTTATGTTGTATGTTATTGAGAGATGCTGAATATAGCAATTTCAAATTAATTCTGGCCACTATACAACTTCTGTCAGGGCCATGTTGTATGGATTAGAGATGGTGGCATTGAAGAAACAACAGGAAGCAGAACTGGAGGTAGCAGAAATGAAGATGCTGAGGTTCTCGCTTGGAGTGAACAGGCTGGATAAGATTAGAAATGAGCACATTAGAGGGACAGCCAAAGTTGAATGTTTTAGAGACAATTTTAGAGAGAGCAGACTTGGATGGTTTGGACATGTTCAGAAACGAAAGTGAGTATATTGGTAAAAGGGTGCTGAGTATGGGAGCTGCCAGGCAAAATAGCGAGAGGAAGACCAAAGAAAAGGCTGATGGATGTTGTGAGGGAGGAGATGAGGACAATGGGTGTTAGAGAAGAAGATGCACGAGGTAGGCTTGGATGGAAAAACATGACACGCTGTGGCAACCCCTAAAGGAAAAAGAAGAAGGACAAGATTTCATGAAAAATACTAGGATTTCCAAATTAATTGACAAAAGTCTTTTTACAAAGCCAAAGACACATCCATCCATTCGTCCATCCATTTTCCAAGCCGCGTATCCTCACAAGGGTCATGGGAGAGCTGGCGCTGATCCCAGATAACTTCGGGCAGGAGGCGGGGTACACCCTGAACTGGTTGCCAGCCAATCGCAGAGAACATGGAGACAGACAATCGTCACACTCACAATCACACTTAGGGGCAATTTGGAGTATCCAATTAATGTTGCATGTTTTGGGGATGTGGGAGGAAATTGGAGTGCTGGAGTCTGAACATCAAGGCATGATAATCTGCAGATACAATTGAAGCATGCCTCTATTTTATGAAAAATAAAATGATGACAAATAAGAAGTGCGCACATAGTCATAGGAAAAATGTTTAATGTGCTTTTTTATACTTTCAATTGAATTACTTACAAATACAATGTTAAAACTGAATGAATTCATATATTTTTTTCTATTGGTGCAAAGTGCAAAAAAGCTACTTCACAGATTGCGAGAAATATTGAAAGAAAGCCCATGTAGCCATATATGAGTCGAGTTAATCTATTTTAAAAATAGAAAATCACGTTAAAGTATGTCACTTACCAAGGAAGGTAATTGGAACCTCTTATCTATTGCAGCTGCATTTTGAGATAAAGAAAGGGGTAATGATCTTTTTCTATAATGCCCAATAACGAAGCAATTCAAGCAAACTGAATATAAATAAATGTGAGTCTCATCATGGATTTTACATTTAGGTTGTACTTTAAAAATCCTCCTTTCATTTAACACTGCTGAAGTGATAACACACCCAATTCTCTTCATGCTCACCAGGGAATGTCATAATGCATTCAAAAGGCATTGTGGTAAAAAAAAAAAAAAAAAAAAAAAAAAAAACTTTACTCTTGGGAGCTGAGAAGACAGTTCAATCATGTCTAAATACCTGAAATGTGAAAGATTTATTTATTTAAAGTAAATGGGATTCACCCATCCATTCATTTTCTGAGCCGCATATCCTCACGAGGGTCGCGGGAGTGCTGTAGTCTATCCTATCTGTCATCAGGCAGAAGGTGGGAACATCCTGAACTGGTTACCAGCCAATCGCGGGGCACATGGTAACAGACAAAAGTCACACTCACAATCACACCTTGAGGCAGTTTAGAGTGTCCAAATAATGTCCCATGTTTTTGGGATGTGGGAGGAAACTGGAGTGCCCGGAGAAAACCCACGGATGCAGTCAATCATTGAAGCGCGACTTAGGATATCAAGGTGCCAAGTGCACATGTTGACACCCTTATGCATGTTATTTGTTATGAACAATCCAGGATGAGCACAGAAATGCAATAACAGAATACCCCACATGTTCTGATTGGGGTGGTAGGTGGGGGTGGGGTGTTCCTTTCAATCACATCCTTCCAGGTCTCACTGTTACTGCTCACATGAGCATCGAAGTTCCCAACGAGAATGATGGAGTCCCCAGTGGGAGCACTCTCTAACACCCACTCTAAGAAGCGAAACATGATGGTCATTCTCAATCGGAGTGGAGCCCCATGCAAGATATCACCTCGTGGGGTCTCAATGTTCCTTAGAAAGGTGAGGAATCAGCCCAGGACTACAAGGCATTACTTGGTCAATGACCTGAAATGAGCTGGGACCACCGTTTCCAAGGTGACTGTTGGTAATACACTAAGACGTCATGGTTTGAAATCATGCATGGTGCGGTAGGTTCACCTGCTTAAACCAGCACATGTCAAGGCCCGTCTCAAGTTTGCGAATGGCCATTTGGATGATAGAGAGGAGTCATGGGAGAAAGTTTTGTGGTCAGATGAGACCAAAATGAAACTTTTTGGTCATCATTCCATTAACCGTGTTTGGATGAAGATGAATGATAAGTTCTATCCCATCCCTACTGTGAAGCATGGGGCTGGTAGCATCATGCTTTGGGGGTGTTTTTCTGCACATGGGACAGGACGAATCCACTGTGTTAAGGAAAGGATGACCGCAGCCATGTATTGTGAGATTTTGTTTCTCAGTGACAGCCCAGAAACCTGTTTGATCTAGAGACGACCTGTGTGGAGGAGTGGCCCAAAATCCCTCCTGCATTGTGTGCAAACCTGGTGAACAAATACAAGAAACGTTTGACCTCTGTAATAGCAAACAAAGGCTACTGTACCAAATATTTACATTGGTTTTCTCAGGTATTCAAATACTTATTTGCAGTTGTATCACACAAATACATCGTTAAAAAAATCATACATTGTGATTTCTGGATTCTTTTTTTTAGATTATCTCTCTCACTGTGGACATGCACCTACGATGAAAATTTCAGACCCCTCCTTGATTTCTAAGTGGGAGAACTTGCAATATAGCAGGGTGTTCAAATACTTATTTTCTTCACTGTATATATACACCTGCTCGGCGCCTCTTACTGTGGGCAACTCCAGTGTAAAAGAGGCTCCAACCCTTCTCAAAAGATACCAGAGCCCAAACAGAACTTCTCGACCTCACACACCAGGCTGGGCTCCTTCCCTGGCAGAGATAACCCATTCCACATCCTTACAACCAGCTTCTGTAGCTGGGATCAGATTGCCAAGGTAGTGAGCCCATTGGAATGTGGACCCATGTTACCCTTTCGGGCTATGGCCAGCTGAGACCCATGGGTGCAGGGCCGGCCACCAGGCGCTCATCCTAGAGCCCCACCTCTAGGCCTGGCTCCAGAAGGGGGCCCTGGTGACCTGCCTCGGCCAAGGGAAACCTCAACCCATTCAAGTGTTTCATCATTGTCGTTTCACTGTGCTTTGTTCGGCCCCCACACCTAGGACCTGTCTGCCATGTGTGACCATGTGTGATCATTGGAACACACGAATCCTTCCGCTACAGTAAAGTGACGGCTTCCAGGAGGGACCAAAGTAATTGGAATGGAAAAAAAGATTCTTCTTGCTCGACTTCTCTTGACTTAAATTTCGCCTTTTGGTGGTTGGATTCGCACACTTCTAAGTGCTGCTTGTTCTTGTGAAGACTTCAGGGAGTGTGAGTTGATGTCGTCAATTCCACTGAAGTCTCATTTCAACACAACTTAATCCATCTTTTCTAACAGAAGAAACTCATATTGGCTGTTATGAAGTGAAGTAGCAATAGCAGCGTGAGTCACATGCTTCATTTGGCACCAAAAATAAATGTCATTAAGGTTAACAGCCATAGTTACAACATGGAAGATCTGCAACGATAGAAATCAAGCAGTGGTGATAGATGACATTCTGAATTATAAGACTGGTTGTGAACTGGAGCGAAGCAGCCATGAAAAAGTCCAGAAGATGAAGATGAATGAACAAAAGATGTGCCAAGCAGAATCTAACATGAGCCAGAAACCCATCATACGGGAAAAAAAAAGTGATGCAAAAAGACTGACTGACTTGAAGTGATATATTGTCGCTTTCGCAAGCTCCCTCTTGGCCTTTTCTGCAATGTCTGGAAATAGCAAAATGTGACACTGGTGTCCTGTGGGCCAAGATTGCTATAAATGAGATCCTCGCTGCCATGCCTGTGCACTCACACCTTTGCTGTTGTTTGGCTGTGGAGGAATCAGAGCGGGGACTCTGGGCTTTACTGTATACTCAAAGGAACTAAGATTTCATATTCCACAGCGAAATGGATTCAGTCACAGTTCTGCCGGCACTTGATTTGAATAGACATGAGCTGCCAGGGAGGATTGAGGGATAGAGGAAGATGGGAAAGTGAAGCGACTGAGCCCTTAAGAACAGACACCATGTCTCTGTGTGCTCTATCAACACTCACATACACAGACTAACTGCATGTGTGGGCATAATACTGTATAAAAAGGTAAGTAGGTAAATAAGTAAGTAAGTATGCAAGTAACGAAGTAAAAAGGTAAATAAATTCATTTACTGGCCTTTGTGGACTTCAATGACAGCTTAGTGGTGAAACAAACTATTTTCAGGTTTTTGTTTGGCAGTTTCATTGTTATGAGAAAATTATGATAAATTACCATTACAATTACATGAATTTATGTTTTAATATCACTCTATTGTGATGATACAATATTTTACTATTCACTCTATAGAACTTAATGAGATAACAAAGTTAAATACGATAACAATAACAATAATAGTGAGGTGCGGGACGGTGATGCAGCTAGAAAGTGTTGGCCTCACAGTTCTGAGGATCCGGGTTCAATCCCAGCCCTCCCTGTGTGGAGTTTGCATGTTCTCCTCGTGCCTACGTGGGTTTTCTCCAGACACTCCGGTTTCCTCCCACATCCCCAAAACATGCAACATTAATTGGACACTCTAAATTGCCCCAAGGTGAGTGGGGGTGTTTGTCTCTATGTGCCCTGCGATCGGCTGGCAACCGGTCCGGGGTGTTTCTCGCCTCTTGCCCTTTGCCAGCGAGGATGGCCTCCAGCACTCCCGCGACCCTTGTGAGGATAAGCGGCAAAAAAATGGATGGATAGATAGTAATGAGAGCTGTATCCAAGTTAAAGACAATCATGTTCTGTTTTGATAAATTTATTGATGTTTTTTGATGAAGAGGCCATCATTAGCAATTCAACTCTTCTCAACTGTTTGCAAACTGTGAAAACGTGTAGATAAAACTGAGTGTTTGAATTAATGACCTAAAAAAATTGACAGCTTGGTTTACTTTAGTTCAAACAAAATTGACTATGTTTAAGATTAGCCTCAAGGCTAGATAGTGGTTAGCATGGTGGGTCATTCAGCTCAACAAAGATTCCTTTGTAATGCATTACTGACATCATGACAGATGCATGACAGTCACACCCACATTGAAAAAGCACACTTTATGAGCCCCAGACCCTTCAGAAACTTGGGGTTATTGGTGGAATGTGCCGTTCGATACAATATGGCAGATGTATTGATGTATTTCTGCCAAAAGGCAGCACTTTCATAAGTAAAGGTACAGAAAATGAAGCTCCCTCTGAGTCCCGCAATCTCGGGGCGCGGTGAGAGGACTGAGTTTCTGAATGCACACAGACACCAAGACGAAGTTAGGATTGGTCCAAGACTTTATGACGTCATGACAGGAACCAATATTTTAGACTACAAAATACTATGATGAAAGCTTCTGTGATCTCTTACACAGATGCTATTCTGAGCTATGTGTGAAAGATTCCAGTGCTGGACCTTCATCAACCTTGTTATTTGACTGTATTTTCAAATAAATTCTAAAATTTTTCATCTGGCTTTAATCACAAAAGAATCTTCTCAACCGGAATAAAACAAATCAGGAATAGAGGTCTGCACGGTCATTAGGCTAAACCTCAGTCGTGACCTGTCATTGTTCCTGTTTTTTTTTTTTTTTTTTTATTTTTTTTACAACCAGTGTATTGATAATCAGCTTAATATATTATTTGATAAATTTATTTTACGTAAGAGTACTGAACAAAAATGTAAAGCGTGAACATTGAGTTCCATACTTACTGTATGTACAGTATGTAATCTATTTTAAACCTTTGTTAAGCATGATTACTTACCTTCATTGCAGTGGTAAGAACAAAAACAGCTGTATGGACCAGGTATCTGGAGATCAGCCTTGCTGATTTGTCAAAAGCCACAATCTTTGTTTTATCCTTGACAATTATTCAGTCTTCTCTCCTGATTTAAAACAGGTGCTGATAAATGGTGGAAGAAGACTTTGTCCCTCCCACCTTTACCGTTGCAGCCAAAAAGTGCACACAAATTCCCCCTTTTCCAACAGTGAGTGTCAGATTTCCATCCATCAATTTTCTTAGCTGCTTATCCTCACGAAGGTCGCGGGGAGTGCTGGAGCCTATCCCAGCTGTCAACGAGTAGGAGGCAGGGTACACCCTGAACTGGTTGCCAGCCAATCGCAGGGCACACAGAGACAAACAGCTCCATTCACAATCACACCTAGAGGCAATTTAGAGTGTCCAATAATTGTTGCATGTTTTGGGGATGTGGGAGGAAACCAGAGAAAACCCACGCAGGCATGGGGACAACATGCCACATAGGCGAGTCCAGGAATGAACCTGGGACCTCAGATCTGTGACTCCAACGCTCTAACCAGTTGCACCACCAAGCTGCCCCCTTTCAAGGTAACTCATTGAAATGTTTCAAAAACTACTCTGAGGTCTTCAACAGCTGTGCACAGCACTACAGATCAGTGAGCCCATAAACCAACGTGAGAGTTACCAGCCTGACTGCTTCATCTATAAAAGATGTTTGAAAGTAAATTATGCTCTGGGAACATTCCATAGCTGGAGGCCCCAATATAAAAACACCCAGAGCACGAAATTGGGAAAGTCAACACTGGCGGATGCACACTTTGGGGATAAAAATTATTAATTGTTGTTATTCCGTTGATCAAGAGTTTTTTTAAACCTCAAATGTGCACAAAATAATTTAAATCTTGCTCTTTGAAAAGTGTTTGTGGAATGTTTAATGCATTGTATTTTCAATAATCCGTGTAGGACCTCCTCTCTCGCCATATGATGTGCACTTTTTTCATCTTTCAGGCATTTACTGGACCATGTATCATTAATTTTCATGATCATATCATAATTCTCACGAAACAATTGTGTTTAAAAAAAAAATATATATATATATATTTTAGGTAGCTAGCTCACAATCACTCATTTGAACAAGGGTGCTTTGTTAACCTTCCAGACTCCCCCACCTCAATCTCTGCAAAACAGCAACCGCTGTGTCACAAGCCTGGAAAAACAACAACATCAGATTATAGAAGTGCAACATTGTACAACCCCCATCACATTGTTTTCAATGCCATCTCAACCACTCCTCTACTTTTGCTAATATCCTTTTCATCACCTCGAAGGATTAATCAGAGACTTTCATAATGCTCCGCAAATAAGATGGTATGTCTTATTCTCCTCCCTTGGGCCGAATGCTGCGACAGCCTTCCTCCCGTTGAGTGCCATGGGACGTCATCAAACATACACCCTCTGTACCTGAGGCAATATAATAAAGAGCAAGAGACAAATGAATTATTTGTTCATCACAAAGGAAGACAAAACATTGGGATACATACAATGTTTGGGATGGATTGGAATCAATATCATGACATAAACAAACGCGCAATGTGTTGCAAATAAGTCAGCACGGGTCGATCAAGGCTTACTGAAGATTATATTCTGTTTAGCAAGCAGAGAGTTTCCCTTGAGCTTTGATGCAGTAAAGTACTGCATCAATCACGATCCAGGCAGATCATTAGTGGTTCTGAGAATGACAAGACCTGCAAAAAGATCTACTGCAGATTGCTTTGGTTCACCTTTCAAAACTTTATTAACACTTGTGAATGGCATTTATCAGAGACACGCAGTGACATGGGTCTTGATCAGTTGTGGCAGCCTGTCAGTATTGGCGCCTTTAAATGACATTCAGTGTGTCTGTCCCAAAGCAGATAGATAGATAGATAGATAGATAGATGTTACGTCCCATCTGAACGAGAGGTAGGACCCAAATGCAGGAACTCGGAAGACGCAAGGTAGTTCAAGAAGAGACACGTTTATTGTATGCCGAGATCGGGGATCGAGCAGGCAGTCCGGTGCAGCAGCGGTTGTTGGGGCGTCGGGCGAAAAGAGCAGATGAGTGGGCAGGCAGGAGTTGGTACACGGGAGAACAATCAACGCAGGCAGAAGTGTCAAGGAATCAGGCTTACAAGGTTGGTCAGAGAACGGACGAAGGTCGGTACACACAGGTTCAGTCAGGAATACGAGGGTGCTGGAACGGGACATAAAGCTCAACGAACTGCGGCTGACCAGTTGTCACTGGGTCCTAAATATACGGGGGATGATCAGCCCGCATGAGGCACAGGTGTGTGCCTCCCAATTAGCACACCCGCACAGCTTGTGCTGGAGCGGCAGGATCATGACAATAGATAGATAGATAGATAGATAGATAGATAGATAGATAGATAGATAGATAGATAGATAGATAGATAGATAGATAGATAGATAGATAGATAGATAGATAGATAGATAGATAGATAGATAGATAGATAGATAGATAGATAGATAGATAGATAGATAGATATACTATATACGGGATATTTGTTTCCCATGTTCTCGCAAATTGTGTGAAACGGCACTTCTTTAAATCCTTACTGTCAATGCTGAACTGCTCAACTGGAATACCCTCAGGGGAAAAAAAGATTATGGGATCTATTTTGCTTTGATTGTGTGATATTTGCTCAGTCAGACAAAAAGATATCAGCCCGAGTCACTCCATACATACACTGCTATAAGTGTTTTGCCTTTTAGTACAAAAAGGGATCTTGGAAAGATTACATTACTTCATTTCTCTCACTGTCCTGCGGTTCCAAGTTATTCTGGTGCGCAAGTGCCCCCTGGTGAGCAAAAAGGAGACCTCACTGTGCTGTTTTTTTTTTTTTTTTTTCTTGGTCATCAAATAGAACAGAACGCAGCGTATTGGTGTCCGGTGTATTGGGGCCAGGGGGCTTGTTGGTGGTAGGGGTGGGGGGAGAAATTCACAGGCAATCCACCGCCAAACGAGGTATTGCATGCGTTGTCATTTTTTTTAGAATAATATTTTATGTGGTAATCTGTTTCTTCAAGTAAGAGTGAAATCAAGATTTTAAAAAATGTTAATTTATGTTTGGTATGTATGTTTTTTGTGTGTGTGAGAACAGAGAAGAGCGAGAGTGATGGAGACAGAGTGAGAGAGAGAGAGAGAGAGAGAGAGAGAAAGTCCACACAATTTTTGGCAAGGCAATTCAAGACCTGGACTAGTGTAGTATTTCTTAAAGTGTGGTACCAGTACTGGTTGGTATACAGGCAATTTTAAGTGAAATCCATTTCAGTTGAATGAACTAGTTTTTCGTTTTTTCCCCCCTACATTTAATTTATATTTCAATGCTACAGTGACATACAGTACAACAATATGTAGTCTCCCTTGAAAGAATTAAAACTCATTCTTATCTTTAATAATAAAAAAAGCTATAATGCTTCTGCAGTATTATGTTGGTTATAATAGTTGTACTTGGAGAGCTAAATATATGGATGTATTTTTTCAGGCTGTTTTTCGGTTTAAAGAGTTTTAGAAACACTGGACTAGTGCATTAATTTTTAACAGAAAACTTTTCAAATAAGCATTTGTAAAACATCAGAATGTGGCACAATGTGCTAAGCTATTAGTGCCCCTGTAGGTTGCGCTCTGATGCCAACACCGAGTTAAATTATGCACTTGTCTTATAATTACTATATTATTATTACAGCACTCACAGCTGTTTGCGTTCATGCTCGCATTGTGTTTTATACAGACAAGCTTGGGGGCTTGGCTATTAAACCTATCACAAAGTGATTAGTATAGAATTCTCTAAAATATCTCAGTAAAATGAATACATTAGATTCAGGATAACATATATAGTACAGTATTTAACCAATGTCATCTGTAATCTGTCAAAAATAAATCATCCTGCTTCATTAAATCTTCACAGTAAACGACCCAATCAATTTCAGTTGGATTTATAAATGTTACCATCTTGAGAAGAAACAAGAAATTTTGAATTGTATTCAACTTTTTACCCAAAAGGGAAAAGACTCATTGTGCCAACACAAATAATTTTTTCCCCAGAAATAATATTATCCTTTTTTACCAACACTAATTTTGTAAATAATGGATAAAATCTATATTTATATTTTAGCATTAAGGTATAAATAATAAAAGCTTACTACATTAACTGAATGTCTTGTGTTATTTGCTCTTAGTTTGTTTTTTCTTTGCTATTCCAAGGTGCCACCGATTGACAGACAAATTCCTTGTGTGTTGTTACACACTTGGCCAATAAAGATGATTCTCATTCTGATTCTGACATAATGCTGTATTAACCATTAGAGAAAACAGTTCTTAGGTGATTGCCATTACCATTATTTTGGAGCAGCTGTGGCATAAAATGTTTGTGGTGGTCTAATAAATTTGTTCAGCACTAAAAACACCATACCTGTGCCCATATAGTGAACAGCTATACACATTTCACTCGATGTAGTTATGACAATTGGACTTGGAGACAGGAAAAAGACCACATTTTTATCAGCTCCCAGTAGAATCACAGCCTTGACTGCTGTTCAAAATGTAATCAATGAAAGAAACATGACACATTTTGTGCATATCATTGCACAATGCTTCAGGGAAATCTGCGATCTAAATATGATTCTGGAAAGTGAGGTGTACAGGAAAAAAAAAACATTACACATATAGAGTAAGGTTTGCAAATGTTTTCCAGGCATTCTTCAACATTGAGCAGAAGTGAAATGCAAGGAAAGCTCTTGGGATCTGAACATGCTGATTTGGATCTAACTGATTCAGCTGTGGGCACAGGCTACCTTCGATGTCCAAAACCATTAGTGATTCCTGTACTACTAAACCTGTGCTCCAGGGTACCCATTTCTTTGTATTAATGTCTATTTTCTACAACAGAAACACCTCGACAAAAACAGAAGGCCTAGTTACAAAGAAATCTTGAGAGCGAGACACAGGGCACACTGGCATGCCAAAAACATTTAAAGGAACAATTTATTATCAAGAACAACAATATCAAACAAGACAGCGATAGGAAAAGAAAACAGCTTAAGTTCATTTGATCAGTTATGTGCTTGCAGTAAAGAGAAAATGTTAAAACTTGAAGATTCTTCCATTTTGCCTTTTTGTGTAAAAGCAGTTCAGATCGAGTCTGCAGAAACTAGAGAAGACAAGGCTAGAAATTGAGAGACTTCAAATATCAGTCCTTTAAAGTGCTTTATGTCCCATTTCAACCTTCTCACAAAACTGCCTCCTTTGAGTACTATTTACGTACTGGTTTATTATTGCCAGTTAAAGGTCCGCTTCACCAGCCTGAAGAAGGTTCTGTTGTGCTCCTGCAGATAAGAACGGAGTTGTTGGAGTACCGTACTGTTGACCACAGGGTGTGGCCGGCCCTTCGACTCGTGCAGACATCGCTCCCGACCGTCACTTCGAATACAATAAAACCCCTTTGTCTGGTTGAAGTAGAAGTTGGAGGACACTATCCTGGGTGGCAAGTTGAGGAATCGCTCCACTTTTTTAAGTTCTGGCAAGGGGTCATGAATAAGCAAATTCCCATCAACTATATGAATCTGTTCCAGCGGGAAATGACGGAGCCAGTTGCGCATGTGGATGTCATAGAGGGACCTCTGAATGGCCTTGTAACGAGTATTCAGGGCACCGTTTCGCACCAGAAGGTCCTCGATGGCTTGAACTGGCTTGTGGTTTTCCAGGCGGTTGAAATACACCTGGGTGTAGTCTGAGATGACTCGCTCGGCAGGGTCGCGTAAGATCAGGAGCAGCTTTATGGATGAGTTCATCGCACAAATGCGTTCGGGTGCAAGAGTCGATGTGAAGTAGCCCGGGGTCTTCTCAACTGTTATCTGGTGAGGGTATGAGAAGGGCATCAGCTCACGGTACCATTGTAAACCTTTGGAATAGTTCTCATCCCAGTCAAAGAAATGCACCTCAGTTGCAGCAGCAGCAACCTCGGGGTGGATGTCAAGCATTTCCAGCAGGGCTCTTGTGCCTCCCTTGCGTACTCCAATTATAATGCTGTGTGGGGGTCTTTTGCTTGTCCCTGGTGGAGGAGACAAGGATCCATCTTCATTGCTGTTAAGGTCTATTCTGTTCAAACTAACATCTGCCTGAGGTGGGGCAGCAAAAGCTTGGAGAACAAAAAAAAAGGCAGAAGCCAAGAAGCACACCATGGTGACAGAAAATAATGATAGAGAGACAGAACAAGGAACAGGAACTTCTGATTTAGCTGTAAACCAGAGATGCCTCTCCGGGCTCAGTGGTAACAAGACCAGTGGAAAGTGTGGGCTTTGTCGGCCATGGATTTTTAACAGCAGGAGAAGAAATTATTGGCAGTCCAGAGCACATCTGTAAAGTAAAAAAGGAGAGAGAAAAAAGAAAGGCTTTTAGATTTGAGGTATGCAGTGTGGGATAAATGTCTGCATTACATGGAAATGGCACCCTCCTCATCCCCCTGGAAACACAATACAGCCCTAAATACAATCCCCGACTCCTGGAAGTACATCTCTTGAAAAGATATCTCTTCATCTTTCTATGACACTCTTTCATCATTCTTCATCCAGTCTTCTTTCTCTTCTCACTGTATCAAGTCATTTTCTATTGATTCTTTAATTTCTCTGGCTGAAAAAGCAATGTGGCTCGTTAGGAAACATAAGTGAAGTATGCAAGTATGGCTGAAGGTTAGTAGGCCTCCTGAATGCTTTGTCTTCCTTTACCAGGCGAGAATCCATACTACAATCAATAAATGTACTGTCCCCCTTAGATTGCCTTCATATCAATGCGCTGACATCTACAGTATAAAGACAGATTTAGTGCAGGAAATCAGATGCATTCCCACTTGTAGGTGACTTTGATTTCCTATAAATGCCAAGAAAGATTCAATTGCAGGGCGTGAGACCTCAGCCAACACGATGAGCTTTTGATTTCTGGCATTAAATCAGATTCATTATTCTACTATAATTATTTTGTGAACAGACATTTACAAATGTCCACCGTATTCTTGTATCTGATATTTTCTTGCTTCAATCAAAGTATGTGAAACATGTTAGTTCTAGAAAAAAATACACATGCACAAAAGAAGAAACTGTTTATATTATTTTAAAATTCATTCACAAAACAAGGTATTTTTTCAGAAGGCATCTTGAGGAAAAAAAGTCAGCAGAGTTGTTATTTGCACAGTGCTAGTCAAAACAAAGGAGCCCAGCTTCCAAAACAAAGCAGCAAAGGTCTTGCTGAAGTCATTTTCACAAAGCTTGTGCCTGCATGGGAACACACTTCCACAAACATCTGCACATCTTTATTGTTTAATGTTAAATAGATTATTAGAGTGTACAAATGTTTTGGTTTTTAGCGTTCATGCTGAAGTTTAAGTTAAAAGGTGTTAGTTCAAACTACTGCATTGCTTCAAAACTATGAAATGGTGTAAATTACTAAAATGATAACAGCATTGTGACGCAGTTATCAAAAGGAAGAAAGTAATGTTCTTCCAAGGAAATCAGTACACAGCCAAGGAAGATCAGAACATGGGCAGTACATTTTAAATTCAGTTTGAAATTTCAATATATTTTAAAATTGTGATTTTTTTTTTTAGCAAACAAAGATCCTCTCCATTTTTGTATTTTATTTTTATTTGTATTTTTAAATCCAACAGTTATCAGCAGGAGCTGTGCTAATACATTAAAAAAAGAAATTAAATTAATCCAGATGAAATTAAGAGACCAGTGCAAAATGATCAATTCCTCTGATTTTGCTGTTCATGATTTTGATTTTGTTGTTCTTATGGTTGAGAAAATTTACATAATTATTTTACTCCCTAAAACATTGAAAATAACTCCCAAATTCCAAAAACAAACATTTTACATATCCATCCATGTGTTTTTGATACCCACTTACCCTGTTTAGGATGGTGGACAGCTGGAGCCTATCCCAGTTGACATTAGCCAAGAGCCAAACTTACACTCTAGACTTGTCGCCGGTCAAGTACAGGACAATCGCTCACATTTACATTCCCATAATCACTACGTGCAAACCAACACTGCACCGACTCAGGTGAATGAACCACTACACAAGGGGTGCCCCAATGCATTGATTGCAATTGACCAGTCGATTGCAGAGGAAGTTGTGGTCGATCTAGACTGTGTGCCCCCAAAAAAGACGTCAGACTTTCACCCATCTTGTTGCTTAATTCAGGTGTGGCCAATATGTCAGTCACTGTGATGAAACCCCCCGCACATCAGAGCAACGATACACTCAGCTCCCCCCACTCCAAAGAAGCTCTTGGGGAATATTGGGGCAAAAAAGTGTGGGCAGCCCTGCACTACACAACCAGTGACTCCAGATTGTGACACATTCTTTTGTAAGCTTAGATTCAAAAATAAAATCAATGAAACATCCATCCATCCATCCATCCATCCATTATCTACTGCTTTTCCAGGTCGGGCCACGGGGGAAGTAGCTTCAGCAGGGATACCAAGACTTCCCTTTCCACAGCCACTTCTTCTAGCTTTTCCGGAGGGATCCCGAGGCGTTCCCAAGCGAGCTGAGAGACATAGTCTCTCCAGCATGTCCTGGGTCTTCCTCTGGGTCTCTTTCCGGTTGGACAGGCCCTGAACACCTCACCAGGTCTGTCCAGGCATCCAGGAGGCATCTGAATCAGATGCCCCAGCCATCTCATCTGGATCCTCCCAATGCAGAGGAGTAGCGGCTCAACACTGAGCCCCTGCTGGGTGACCGAGCTTCTCACCCTATCTCTGAGGGAGAGTCCTGTGGAGGAAGCTCATTTTGGCTGCTTGTATCCGGGATCTTGTTCTTTCGGTCACAACCCACAACTCATGCCCACATGTGAGGGTAGGAACGTAGATCGACTGATAAATTGAGAGCTTCGCGTTTTGACTTAGCTCCCCCTCTTTACCACAACGGATCGATACAAAGTCTGCATCAGTGCAGACGCTGCACCGATCTGTCTGTCGATCTCCCGCTCCATTCTTCCCTCACCTGTGAACAAGACTCCAAGATACTTAAACTCTTCCACTTGGTGGAGGATCTCATCCCTGACCTGGAGAGGGCACGCCACCCTTTTCCGACTGAGGACCATAGTCTTGGATTGGGAGGTGCTGATTCTCATCCCAGCCGCATCACATTCAGCTCAGAATCATTCCAATCGTGGAGATCACGGCTTGATGAAGCCAACAGAACCACATCATCCGCAAAGAGCAGAGACGTGATGCTGAGGCCACCAAACCTGACACCCTCTATGCCTTAGCTGCGCCTAGAAATTCTATCCATAAAAGTTATGAACAAAATCGGTGACAAAGGGCAGCCTTGGCGGATTCCAACTCTCACCGGAAACAAGTCCGACTTATTGCTGACAATGCGGACCAAACTCTGACAGCGGTCATACAGGGACCAAACAGCTCGTATCAGGGAGTTCGGTATCCAATACTTCCGAAGAACCCCCCCACATGACTCCCCGAAGGACATGGTGGAATGCCTTGTCCAAGTCCACAAAACACATGTAGACTGGTTGGGCGAACGGCCATGCACCCTCGAGGATCCTGCCGAAGGTGTAGAGCTGGTCCATAGTTCCACAGCCAGGACGAAAACCACATTGCTCCTACTGAATCCGAGACTCAACTTCCTGATGGACCCTCCACCCTCCTCTCCAGTACTCCCGAGTAGACCTTAACAGGGAGGCTAAGTAATGTGATCCCTTTATAGTTAGAACACACCATTCGGTCACCCTTCTTGAAAAGGGGGATCATGACCTGAGTCTGCATTGTCCCCGTTGTCCATGTGATGTTTCAGAGGCGTGTCAACCAGGACAGCCCCACAACATCCAGAGCCTTTAGGAACTCCAGGCGAATCTCATCCACCCCCGTGGCCCTCCCACCAATGAGCTTTTTAACCACCTTGGTGACCTCAACTCCAGAGATAGACTAGCCTGCCTCAGAGCACCCAGACTCAGCTTCCTCATGGGAAGGCTTGTTGGTGGAATTAAGGAGGTCTTCGAAGTATTCTCCCCACCGACTCACAACATCCCGAGGTTAGGCCAGCAGCGCCTGTCCCCCACTATATACAGTGTTGATGGTGCACTGCTTCCCCCTCCTTAGACAGCAGAATTTCCTCAAAGCGGTACTGAAGTCGTCAATGAAACGTTTCAATTTCAATTTTGTTTGCAAAGTACAGTTATTTTTATATCATCGATAACACAATCCACTCATGACTTAATATTGTGCCTAAATACTAATTAAATTTTTCAAACCCACAAAGGTGAGACCTATGCAGCCATTTTACGCAAAGACTCATTGTAGGCCTGGCCCCACAAGGTGGATTGAAGAGAGCCAGCCCACCTTCCAGGACCAGTGATTGTATAGTGAGGCCTTTATGTGCTGTGACAGGCACTCCTGCCTGTCAGCCGTTCCATGCCCAAGAGCTGCCAAGTTCAATGCTAAAAGCTAAGTAGCTTCACAAGCTTCCCGTCGCATCCAATCTCACTCAGCTCACAGAACACCACCACCTGGAAGGAACCATTAGTTCACGCTACACTGTGCTTCATTGCTTTATTCGACACTTGATGCATACTCTAGCTCTCCAGCTTCTCAAGTAAGCCTGTGATAGTCATACTGTCTGCTCGATCACTTAACCAAGTTTGTTTCTACTGAACATATGTGGGCCAATGAGAGGACCCCAGACACATACAGTGGATGAACACATCATTGTTCTCACTAAATATATTCCAAAATGTGCTATTGACATGGAAAAGTCACCAGATGTTGAGAACAACCCATACAAAGAAAGTAGAACAACTAGTTGTACAAATTAAGTTGTTTGTAAAAATGTGAAATGACACAGAGGAAAAGGTATTGAACACATGAGGGGAAGGGCCAAAAGGCATGGAAAGCCAAGACAACACCTAAAATCTATCAATAATCAAAGAGCAATCCGGCCCCTTGTCAGTAAAGCCACATTTCATGACGGATAACAGCAAAGAGCTGTCTCAAGGGCATCGCAAGCATAACGATGGCATTGGTTGCAGGCATACTGTATATCGAAGCTTCTGAATGTTCCAGGGAGCACAATTGGAATATTACATAAGTGGAAAGCCAATCATACCACCATATGTTTGCCTCAGTCATGTACTCCTGACAAGATTTCTAACACTGGATTGTAAGGAATATTCAGTGGAGTTGTCCAAGAGCCACGGACCACCAGTGAAGAGGTTCAAAACGACCTACAATTAGTAAGGTACTTTTGTCACAGGGAAAATCATATGTACACCCCTGTCATGGCCTGTATGCAAGCTCACCACGTAAAAATTTGTTTCCTGTCCAAAAAAAAAAAAAAAAAAAAAGCATGCAATATCTCATTTAAAGTATGCTGAACATTTGGACAGGGAGAGTTAAATACTGGAAAAAATTTGTCTGCTCAAATGAGAGCAAAATGTAACTATTTGGATGCCATAGTGCTCACACCGTTCGGAGGAGAAATGACACGGTACATAACCCTAAAAACACCATACCAACAGTGAAGTTCCGAGTTGGTAACATGATGGTGTGTGGCTGCTATTCAGAAAATGGAAATGGTAAACTTCACATTAATGAAGGAAGGATGAATGGGCAAATGTACTGAGACATTCTTGACAAAAACCTGCTGCAACTATGAGGATGATGAAAACGAAACAAGGGTCAACGTTTTAGCAAGACAATTATACAAAATATAGTGCCAAGGAAACGCTCAATACATTTCAATTTGAAAAAAATGGCTAGAATGGCTCACCCAATCACCTAACTTGAATCCCATGGAAAATCTCAAACAAAGACTTTTGTTCAAACTACTAAATAAATAACATATAATGTGCTGAAAGCTTTTTCCCTGTATAATTTCATATTATTACACATAACTTAATTTCTCATCTTATTTGTTCCATTTTCTTTTTGTGTATGATTTACTTGGGGCTTACCCATCATTTGGTGGGCTTTTAATGACAATAGCTCCTTTGGTTATATGTTGTGAGGAAAACTGCTGACGCGTTAAGTACTTATTTCAACTGCTTATAACCTTGAGTGAGATACCACATAGCTTACTGTGTATACTCTATGTGGCAGTGAATTCCAACCACTGTCCCTTCAATGTTAATCTTGTTACATACTTGCCAATTAAAGCTGATGCAGATTCTGATTCAAAAGTTTTGGGCCACTAGCAGCTATGCATTTTGACTTTATTGGTCAAAAAATTATTTGCTAAAATATGTACATCTTCCACCAACATACATTGACAGCAAGAACAATTACATTCATTCCTACAATTAACCTGGTGTGGACCTCTTGCAACTACTGGTGGGGTAATTAAGGGGATTCAAGTCCTTCTCTGTTGGCCTGAACACTATCAAAAACACTGACTTATAGTTTCAACTTGAATTAAATCATATTTCCAGCATGTGCCTGAGGTGCCCAGTCATCTGTGGTTTAACTTACTTTTGTACAATCAAAGGGCCTTCAATGCCTCACAAGCTAGCCCATGGCAGTTACACACAATAATAATGACTTTTTTTTTTTTTTTCAAATGAATCAGAAACAATTTGAATTCAGATTCAAAACACTCCAACCTTTGGGAAAGCTCGGTGAGTTTTGCTTTTTTCATATCTTGTGATTGGTTAATCAAGATATACTAGAGCGGGAGTCATACTTTATGTGAAACTGGTGGCTCAAGCAGGAGGGGACGAACATCGGACATGATTAAAATTCATTTTCAATATGGACTTTTCAATTAAAACTAGACATTGTGAGGACCGGATGGGCAACCTGGCTGTCTTGTTTCAACTTGGATTTCTTTGCGACTTCCAAAGCACCTAAAACTACAAATCTACATAAAGTACATATGCAAAAACACACATCTGACTATACCAAAGAGTTAGCAAAAGAGAATGGGAGGTTGCTGAGTGACTGCCCAAGGCTCAAATGCACAAACTACCACTGGCAATTACACTACTTCTACGATTACTGTAGTCTACTGACAACAACTCCCATATTACAAATGGTCAATTTTAGAAGAAATTAAAAAATAAAAAATGTCCAGCGTCTTTTTGGGTGTCTTAACTTTTTCCAGAGCTGTATTTAAATTTTCTGGGATTTGGTGGTGTTCTGTGATATCTTGCTAATATACAATATGTGCCTTGCCTCAATAAAGATATTGAAACGCTAGTGTAAATCACAGCACAGCTGAAAATATTCAGTGGATCAAGTCAACAGTGGTCACTTTTCCAGTAGTGGATTATGTGTATGTCCTTCAGACAGTACAAGTGTATCATCTTAATCCCCTTATGTGCGAGTAGCAGCAGGTATCAGAGCAAAATGGGCAAGGTGAAATCCAGCCATGGTGGAATGGGAAAGTTACTGGCAAGACTTAATGCACAGCTGTTTGCAAGGTTAGTCTATGAGCAGCATATTTTTAGTCCATTATTTAATTGAGAGGCCACTTCCTTGTTCATGGAGGGTGATAAACAGATGGGTGGCCGTACTTTACTTCTGCCAAGTGGACAACTTACATTTTAGTTAGGTATTTGAAACAGTAAAACACATGTTCTTTTGATTTATTTATATGTATTCATGCTAACATTACCTCATTACCTAATCTTTTTTTGCAATATATATATATATATATAGATATAGATATAGATATAAAAGTTAAATTACAAATCATTACCTGAAGATTCCCTCAAGAATGATTCAATTATAAGTCATCTCACATGACTGTAACAGTGTTTTTAGTCAGCTAGTAAAATACATCTAATAGTTGCGGCTAGCCACAAAAATTAAAAAAAAGGAAATATCACAACAGAACTTCTGATGTCCATCTTTACAATGATTACCTGTGAAAGACTGGCTTTGCTATGAGGGCGTTCATTTATAAAGCCATAAAGGCCAAAACAGAGCTGCAGCCTATGGCGATGAACATTCTAGACTTTAAATGTACCCTGGGACTCATTGGTGAGATGCAATTTTCAGTTTTTAAGATCCAAATATCGAGAATAAAGAGAGATCTGCAGAACTGCTGCAATTTTAAATTTATAAATTAACATTTTTCTTTACTACCTCCTTATTAAATCACCTTTGAGTCTGCACAGTAACTTTAAATGCTTTATGCATCTTTATGTGTGTTATTGTGTTTTGCTAGCTTTTATGAACATTCCATACAACTCTATTTTACCTCTACATCCTTTGTCACTGGCGTGGCTTTTCCCTGCCCTGTGCGCACCTGCTCCGGGGAGCAGGCTTCCCACCTGCATCTTGTTTGTGCTGATTATTTCTCATATACAGTATATTGCCTCGCATTTTATCTTGTTCCTTTGCCAGATTGGTGTACCTCACCGTCACATTCCTGCAGTTCCTTGTTTCAGGCAAATCATTTATCGGATGCTAGACCCTGGTTTGCGTTCGACCTTGCCTCTTTGCCTGCCGATTCTGTTCGTGTTGGCTCCTTGGACTGCCTGCTAGTGTATTGGCCCTGGACTGAATAAATCTCCTGTGCTCCAACTGAACCTGGTTTCCAGAGTAATGCATCTTGGGTCCAAACCCAAGTTCTATTGCTTATGCTATTCCTTATATAGACCATTTTTATGAGTTTATCTCAATGCTTTTACTTCACTGTAAAAAAAAAAAAATTTTTTAGTCCAATCGTCCAAACTCGATGTACAGAAAGTATTAAGACTCCATTAAATTTTTCACGTTTTATATCTCAGCTATTTGCTAATTTTCTAATATCATTTGCTCCCCCCCCCATCATTAATATACACACAGCAACACATATAAACAGAAAAAAAATGTTGGAATTTTTTGCAGTTTTTAAAAAATGAAAAACTGAAATCTCACACAGGCATAAGTGCCTTCAGACCCTTTGCTCGGTATTTAGAAGAAGCATCCTGATAGAGCCATAAGTCTCTTTGGGAATGACACAACAACTCTGTCCCACCTGGATTTGGGGATCCTCTGCCATTCCACCTTGCAGATCTTTTACAGTTCTCTCAGGTTGGATGGTAAAAGTTGGCAGACAGACATTTTCAGCTCTTTCCAGAGATCCGCACTTGGGTTTAAGTCAGGGGTCTTGCTGGGCCATCCAAGCCACTCCATTATTTTAGCTGTGTCCTTAGGGTCATTGTTGTCATGTCTTTGTTTTCTGATATTGCTTTTGTGGTTTAAGTACTTGGCTGACTGCTGCTGGGCAGGGCCTCCTTGTTGCACACCTGATGGTGATGATGATCGGCTGGTCCTTTAAGGGGAACAGAAGCAGAAGGAGGATGCCAAATTATTGCATAGCGTCGCCTTACACTTGCTCATAGCCATTATGATTCCGACCTTGTGTGTGTCATACTATTGGCTCGAGTATGGTAATATAGCGAGTTTGATCCTCTTAGCTTTGTGTTTACCCTCGGGCATCCTCCTCCCTCTGTGGCTCCGTCCGCTGGTCATTTTTACTACTTAATCAGTTAAGCTTATTGTTACATGGAGCGTTTTGTACTTGTCCACATTAGTTTGTACGATTATAGCTGCTGCTTGCGATTGCACTTTTGAGTTCTCTAGTTTGTGCTTGTTTTTATGCGGATCCTTTTGTCTGCATCTACTTTAGTTTGTACGACTACGGCTGTTTCTTATGAGTTACATGCACCTTGAGTTGCCCTGTCCTCCTTGTACGCTACCTGCATCCGTCTGGTTATTAAATTGAGTGTACACAACTTTATCACATGTCTGGTTTTCGGGTGCTTTATTTTCCTGTTATAATTTTCTCATTTGAAGGCTTATATTTGGCCCAGTCTGAGATTCTGAGCACTCTGGTTAAGGTTTTCATCCAGGATATCCCAGTACTTGGCTGGATTCATCTTTCCTTCAGTTGCAACAGGTTGTCCTGTCCCTGCAGCTGTAAAAACAGCATGCATGATGCTGCTGCCACAATGCTTCACTGTTGGAAAGACATTGGACAGGTGATGAACAGTGCTTGGTTTTCTCCACACATACTGCTTAGAAAAGGCGTGCTCAATGCTCGATCATGAGGCAGTTTCGGTCGATCGTGACATCGGCCGTGTTTTTTTGTTTTATTTTAGCTCACCGCACATGTGCAAACAACGACAGTACAGGAAAGCACGCTGTCAGTGAGTTCTGTCATGAAGCAACGGTACGGGGGCGGACCCAAATGCAAGACTTCGAGGCAGAGGCATGATGCTCAATGTAGTTTATTCCGGAAATTGGGTCATACACGGTGTAACAGTCCGGCAAGGCAGAGGTACAGAAAGCAGCACGCCCCTCTTGGCAGTGGCCAAGTCTTCCTCATGACAAGTTCCCCCCTATTTTAAGCTCTCGCTTAAGAAATCTTTAAAAATATGTGTATGTATGCTGCAATAAAGAAGACCAAAACGTAACACTTTCATACAGAACGGGAGGCAGCCAACTTTTTAACAATGTCATTTTTGAAGTGCGTTTGCCTCATCTGCTAGCTTAGTGATATGTGGAGCGGCATTTTGAACTGTTAATGGAAAATATGACACCGACATTCCACCAAAAAGCATGCTGAGAATTAGAAAAGTGAATGAACTAAAATCCCAATTGGCTGCACAGCTGTCACTTTTCATACAATACAGCAAAAGCCACCACCGAAGCATCGTTCCGCGTTCGTCACATCATCATTAATAACAAGAAGTCCTTCCAAGAAGGAGGGATGGTAATAGAGGGATAGCTGACTCGTTGTTCCGATCTTTTGAAAATAAGGCGAAAATATTATCTTCGATAAAATCTCTAGAGCTGTAAAGGAGTACAGTTACACGGCGATGTGAAGCAATGGCTGATGTGTGGAAGGATATCTCGGATTGTGAGTGTTTCTCACTACAGTTGGATGAATCCACTGACGTGAGTGATACAGTCCAGGTGTGCATTTTCATTCGTATGGTGGTATGGTAGATAGCTACAAATTTTTTTTTATAGTTAATTATGTTGTGTAATATTGGCTCATGTGGTTATGCAAGGCACACAAACATAAATTTACAGATGTAGACTCCTCAATATATTTTAAAATAAATGTGTTTTGCATTTTTGTAGTGGGTGGATCTTTGTGACTTGGTCATTCTATTTCATCATTGGTCATTCTAAAAAAAACAAACACATAAACCTGACCTGACTACAGTGGCACAGGAATGCTTTGATGAGGGAACTACAATACGAGTGCTTAATCACACACGATGATGCTGTGTCCAATATACACAAGCACAATGAACAGGCAAATGCAAGAGACAAACTTAAGGCTTAAAGGTCAAGTGTTATCCTGATAAATATTGTGAAATAGATATTGTAATGAAAAATAGATACATATATACATATAACATTATTCACTTCAATGTCAATACAGAAAAATAAATATGAGCGGAGTCATCCATGCGCAAAGTTGTACTGAGTGAAGTTACCGGGGCAATATTACCCTGTTGTTTCGAGCCATATTCAGATCATATGCGATCACGGCCAAACTGCCTCCGCGTGTGATCCACTTCCGCGGCGGGGATGAGCTATCGCGGCCCGGCGCTGCGACGAGCCACCCCGGCCGACTTTTTACGGCGTTGTCAGCGCTCGCTCGCCATAAACAATTGTTTTATCGCTGCCGCCATCGGCGATATTGTTCATTGCGGACGACGGCGGTGGCTATGAACAACCCTGTCGGCAATGGCGCACTCAGCCGCGTGTGATGACAACACCGTAAAGCGGCCTTGCTCGGCACCATGATAAGCCACCTCGGCGCTGAAGATGAGCCACCCAGCCGAAGCCCTGACCGGCGGACGTGGCGCCGAAGCCGGGGAAGGCTGCCGCGTCATGCCCTGCGGACGAGGACGGCTTCAAACAAGCCGGCTCATACATAATGCTGCGGCGGCGACAGACTCCCATATGAGCCAGCCTGGCCGAAGCCGTGCTCGTCCATGAGGCACGATGCGACAACCTTCGCTGGCGAGCCGTCACAGCAGCCTTTGCGGGCGAGCCGACACGGCAGTCTTCGGTGGGTGAGCCCGACATGGAAGCCGTCTGACGCACACATGGACACATTTAGCGCCCCTGTCATACGTACGCAGAGACGGATTACGTAGTCCATCCCAAACTATTATTTTTTTTAGTAGCTGTGTACACGTGACTACGTGTCATTTGGAACCCACAAAGCTCTTGTCCTTTGTACCGTACAATTCATTTTTCACGACGAACCAGGTCTCTTGCAAACTTATGAAGGGTAACTCCATCCTCCCGAGTGTTCAAGCAATGTCCAGCAATGCAACAAACCGGCATTTTGGCTAACACGAAGGAACAACGAGCTACCATCCCGGAGGTAAAAATAATACAGACAAACGAGTGCACATGAGGGCAGTCCTGGCATGTACGTCACTTCTTGCTTCTTCTCGAAAACAAATCCCTCGAGAGGATTTTCATGGCGGGAGTTACAAAAAGCTGTATACGTCAAAATCATGTTTTGTGGTGAAAAAAACGCATGGGTCCATGTCGGCTGCTGGTTTTTCTTTAATAACATACTAAAAATCATGCATTTCATAACAGTGGCCCTTTAAATGCCTGGTCGAGTTAGCGTCCATACGGCAAAGGTGTGGGCTTCTGCCAGCAACAGCTCCGCCCAGGGCAGTGGTTTGACCATCCCCCTGACAAATTATGGAGCCCATGGAGGTGGCACGGTGGATCAGCTGTCAAATGTTAGTCTCACAGTTCTGAGGTCCAGGGTTTGATCCTGGCCCCGCCTGTGTGGAGTTTGCATGTTCTCCCCGTGCCTGTGTGGGTTTTCTCCGGGCACTCTGGTTTCCTCCCACATCCCAAAAACATGCAGCATTAACTGGACACTCTAAAATGCCCCTGGGTGTGATTGTGAATGCGGCTACTTGTTTTGATGTGCCTGTGATTGGCTGGCAACCAGTTCAGGGTGTACCCTACTTCATGTCCGTTGACAGCTGGGTTAGTCTCCAGCACTCCCGCGACCCTCGTGAGGATAAGGGGCTCAGAAAACGGATGGATCCATGGATGGAGGCCACTGTGTTCTTAGGAATCTTAAGTACAGCAGATTTAAAAAAAATTGTAACCTAAGCTCGATGACTTTAATGATAATGATGATTTTAGCAAATAGCTGCTTCTTCTTTTCCTTTCAGCTTGTCCCGTTAGGGGTCGCCACAGCGTGTCATCTTTTTCAATCTTAGCCTATCTCCTGCATCTTCCTCTCTAACTCCAACTGCCCTCAGGTCTTCCCTCACCACATCCATAAACCTTCTCTTTGGTCTTCCTCTCGCTCTTTTGCCTGGCAGCTCCATCCTCAGCACCCTTCCACCAATATACTCACTCTCTCTCGTCTCTGAACATGTCCAAACCATCGAAGTCTGCTCTCTCGAACCTTGTCAGCAAAACAGAACTTTGGCTGTCCCTCTATTGAGCTCATTTCTAATCCTATCCAACCTGCTCACTCCGAGCGAGAACCTCAACATCTTCATTGCTGCTACTTCCAGTTCTGCTTCCATCATACATGTCGTGTACTATCTTAACATACTTCTCTGCCACACCAGACTTATGCATGCAGTACCACAGTTCCTCTCTTGGTATTTTGTCATAGGCTTTCTCTAGATCCACAAAGTGTCATGATCCTGCTGGTCCAGCCCCGGGTGTGGGTGCCTACGCGGCCGTGCTAATTGGAAGGCACACACCTGCGCCTCCCCGTTAGATCGCTGAGGTTCATGTCCCGTTCCAGCACTCCAGTATCCCTGATCGTCAACCCGTGTGTACCGACTTTCGCCTGTTCTCCGACCGACCCCGTAAGCCTGACTCGTTTGACACTCCTGCTTGCTTTGCTCGTTCTCCCGTGTACCGACTCCTGCCTGCCCGCTGACCTGCTCTCTACGCCCGGTTTCTCAACTACCGCTGCTGCACCTGACTGCCTGCCCGATCCCCGACCTTTTAATAATAAATGTTTTTCCCCAAACTACCTTGCATCTCCCGAATCCTGCATTTGGGTCCTTCCTCCGTTCCGATGGGTCATGACAGAACGATCTGGCCAAAACAGGACCCAGCAGGAAAGACCCGGCGTCGCCGGGACCGACGCAAGGTAGACCGACTGCCGGAGGACCAAGCCTGTCCGATCCAGGTAGGCTCCACGACGTCCTCCGCTTCTGTGTCATACGCTCCACCAGCAAGCTATGAATACGTCCCGACCACTACCCGTCCAGCACCGCATATTCTTCTGGACTCTGACTTTTTGGACTATGAGGAGGACCTTGATTTGTATGACCGGCTGCCTGAGTATGACTCCGATTATTTCGATTATGAATCTCTTCACCTGATCTTTCATCCCAGTCAGTTCGGTTCACCTCCCCGCGTTTCCAGCACCCGAGCGTCTTCACCCGGTAGGTCCGAGTACACCACCCATTTGTGGGAACCCGCTTGGCCATCTACCCGGGCCCTCCGCGTGACAGCCAGAGGAGACGCCTCGGCCGGGCGCGCCCTTGTGTCTGTGCCAGTTTCGACTGACTCTCTGCCTACTCTCGTTCACGTCGCCGTGGAAACGGATTCACCACCGCACGACCCCCACATTTCAACGAATGCACTGCAAGCTCACGTGGCAGTGGAGACCGACCCGATGCCGCCTCACGTTGCTGTCCAGGAAGTGGCAACGTCTCCGCAGCCGCTTCTCGTCCGTTCCCAGGAGTACCGGTGGCGACCGGCCCGCGGCCGCTCCACGCTCCTGCTTCGTCGGCGACCGGTCCACGGTCGCCCCCCGTTCCTGCTCCGACAGTGACGGGCACGCCCATACTTTCCCGTCCAGGAGGTGGCGATGGTGCCGCCGCCTTCTCATGTTGCTGTCCAGGAGGAGGTGCTGAGGACGCAGCCGCCGCCTTCTCACGTTGCTGTCCAGGAGGAGGTGGTGAGGACGACGACGCCGCCTTCTCACATTCCCATCCAGGAGGAGGTGATAAGGACGCCGTCACCGTCTTCTCACGTTTCCGTCCAGGAGGAGGTGGAGGAGGTGGGGAGATCGCCGCCACCGCCTTCTCACGTTCACGTCCAGGAGGAGGTGGTAAGGACGCCGCCGCCGGCTTCTCATGTTTCCGTCCAGGAGGAGGTGGAGGAGGTGGCGAGATTGCCGCCGCCGCCTTCTCACGTTGCTGTCCAGGAGGAGGTGGCGTGGATGCCGCCGCCGCTTTCTCACGTTGCTGTCCAGGAGGAGGTGGCGAGTACGCCGCCGCCTTCTCACGTTGCTGTCCAGGAGGTGGCGACGGTTCCCCAGCCGCCTCATGCTCCTGTCCAGGCGTACCAGCGGCGACCAGTCCGCGGCCGTTCCATGCCCCTGTCTCAACGGGGACAGGACCTGGGCAGTTCTGATGAGCCACCTCGGAGCTGGAGACACTTCGGGATGGCTGTGAGGGTGGCGATCATGGCTCTGGTCCTTCTCTCCGTCATCCTCTTCACTCCTGATGGTTCCCAGCCGCTTCATGACCTGGCCTCGCTGGTGACCAATCTACGGCTGCCTCCTGACCAATCCCTGGTCATCTTGCAACAACGGCATGGGATCCCCCATAGGGATCCTGGTGCTTGGCGTCTGGGTCGTGGGAGGTTGGGGGGGAGGCGTGCACTCCTCCGGACCCCCTTCCGCCCGCCCCTGGATGTGTTAATTATTGTCTCTGTGTTTCTTTCATTTAGGCACATCTGGGAGCCGTGCCTTAGAGGGGTGGTACTGTCAGCCCGGGGTGTGCAGGTGCCTGCGCGGCCGCGCTAATTAGAAGGGACACACCTGCGCCTCATGCGGGATGATTGTCCCCTGTGTATATATAGGACCCCGATGACGACTGGTTCACCATTAGATCGCTGAGGTTCATGTCCCGTTCCAGCACTCCAGTATCCCTGATCGTCAACCCGTGTGTACCGACCTTCGCCTGTTCTACGACCAACCCCGTAAGCCTGACTCCCTTGATACTCCTGCCTGCTTTGCTCGTTCTCCCGTGTACCGACTCCTGCCTGCCCGCTGACCTGCTCTCTATGCCCGACGTCTCAACTACTGCTGCTGCACCTGCACCTGCCTGCCCGATCCCCGACCTTCTAATAATAAACGTTTTTCCCCGAACTACCTTGCATCTCCCGAATCCTGCATTTGGGTCCTACCTCCGTTCCGATGGGTCGTGACACAATGTGAAGACATAATGTAGCTCCTTCTGACCTTCTCTGTACTTTTCCACTAGCATCCTCAAGGCAAATAATGCAGCTGTGGTACTCTTTCTAGGCAAGAAACCATACTGTTGCTCGCAGATACTTCTGTCCTGAGTCTAGCCTCCACTACTGTTTGGTTCTTCAACTTTATTCCTCTATAATTCCCACAGCTCTGAACATTGCCTTTGTTCTTAAAAATGGGAACTAGAACACTTTTCCTCCATTCTTCAGGCATCTTTTCGCCCGCTAGTATTCTGTTGAATAAGTTTGTCAAAAACTCCACAGCCATCTCTCAAATGCATTACTGACAAGGTGGCTGAGAAAACAGTATGAAAACAGTATTTCAATTTCCTCCACTGAAGACGTGTTGTGCCGCACGGTGGAATGACTGTTTAGAGCGTCCGCCTCATAATTCTGAGCACAGAGGGTTCAAACACCCGGCCCCACCTGTGTGAAGTTTGCATGTTACCCCGAGGTTTTCTTTGGTCACTCGAGCTTCAGCCCACATCCCAAAAACATGGATTAATTGGGGACTCTAAATTGCCGCTAGGTGTGATTATAAATGTGAATGGAGAATGGAATGAAGAAGTGTTCCCACAGGGCCCCAAATCCTCAACTGTGGCCAATGTAGATAGGAAAACAGTCTCTAATAGTGTAAAAAAAAAAGCCCTTTTCCAAGAAAGTTCGGCAATGTTATCTCATTCATTGTTCCTGGATTTTATTTTGGTTTTCCTCTTTTTCTTTTTCTTTTTTTTAATGAATCCAGAATCAGAAGTAATAGGGTAAAGGGTAAAGTAATTGAAGATGTTATTTCACCAATCCAAGTAATTCTCCTCTCGACTTGAGTTGATAATTGTAATGGAGCAGACCAGCACTGGTTTATTTTTATTAAGGTTTTAAAAAGTTGTCTGCCACCATTGCTGACGAAAAAGAGCAGACTTCAAATGTGCACTATTCATTATATCTCAGCAGACATAAGAGGAAGGCTCTGCAGATTTACTGCACTACAGGGGGGTGAGTTCCCTCTAATTAACCCAAACAGCTTGCTCTATACATCTTCAGAAAAAACCCTCTTTCATATTCCACCAAGCCTCCTGCCATGAAGTGTGGCAAACAGCAGGTACTGCATAGTACACCCTTGTTTCTTTCATGGGCCATAGGTAAATGCATTCATTAATACAAAATATTACATCATGATTGTTACCCGACACGCGCGCAGACATATTAGAGGGTAGGTACTTTGTCAACATTATTCACACTATGATTATTTGCTTGTGTTAACACATTCAACGCAAGCAATACTACAGCTATTAACGAATTTGATGACAAACATAGTTTTTTTTGTGTGTTTCCAGGACACTAACCCTCATTTATCGCAGGGGTTATGCCATGGTCTATGTTTTGGTTGAGTTACATTGGATTCATTCTAAATAATAATTCATAATAATCAAACAAATTTAATAAATAAAAATAATAATAATTGAATAAAATCCCCTATTAGTAAACTTAAAACTCTTACAACTCCATCCATCAATTATCTGGTATATTTATGCTCACAAGGGTCACGGGAGTGATGGAGCCTATCCCAATTGTTGCCAGGCAGGAGGCCGGGTACACTCTGAAATGGTTACCACCCAATTGGAGGGCATATAGATACAGACAACAGTCGTACTCAGAATCATACCTAGGGGCAATTTAGAGTTCCCAATTGCTGCATGTTTTGGGGATGTGGAAGGAAACTAGAGTCCCCGGAGAAAACCCATGCAGGCACGGGGAGAACATGCAAACTCCTCACAGGTGGGGTTGGGATTTGAACCTCAGTCTTCAGAACAGCGAGGCTAATGCACTAACCAGTTGTCCCAACATGCTGCCCCTTGTACAACTCAATTGAAAAAAATATTAGGGGATGAAGGAGGAGGAGTTAAAATGAAAAACTGAAGCAAGATGGGTGGACATGTGTAGAACCACATTCTAACTCATGCTAAATGGGAGTCGGCAAACGCTTCCAACTGCATTTGTACATTTTTCCCAAGGACACATATGATTGTCCCTCAAACAGCAAAACACTGGATGGAATTGATCACATTAAGAGTAACTTTAAATCTCATCTATTTTGATAAATAAAATATGAAAAAAAGGTTGCCACAAAAGGGGCCCTTTTTTCATCCAGGGCAAAAGAGCAGGTGCTTCAGGACAACTTGGGGTCAGTGTGGGAACGTGCCTTACTGTTAACTCTTTGTTTATGAATATACTGTGCAGGCTGAATACAGAGGCTTTATCTTTGGTATGCTTACATTATATCGAGAGCTTTTTTTTTTCTTCTGGCCCAGGAAAAGATGCACCTCAATCCTATCTTGCCCAGTATTTTAGTTGACCCTTTCTACCATTTTCTTAATGAAGAGGACAATATATTTGCCACCTGCACATATCCAATATATGAACTGTGCCCCGATGTGCGGCATGAGTTTTCATTTAAATTTATGAAATGTATATCTGTCATGATCCTGCCGCTCCAGCACGAGCTGTTCGGGTGTCCCGCAGGTGCTCTGATTGGAAGGTGCACACCTGCGCCTCATGCAGCCTGATGATGCTGTGGAATTATATGACCGCGATGACAACTGGCCAGCGCCAGTTCGTATGATCTTCATGTCTCATTCGTGTGCTCCGCTATCCCTGATTGAACCTATGTTTATCAACCTTCATCCGTTCTCCAACCAACCTTGTAAGCCTGACTCCTTCGATACTTCTGCCTGCTTTGATTGTTCTCCCGTGTACTGACTCCTGCCTGTCCGCTCATCTGCTCTCTTCGCCCGACGTCCGTACTACTGCTGGTGCGCCGGACTGCCTGCTCGATCCCCTACATCTGCATATAATAAACGTGTCTCTTCTTGAACTACCTTGCGTCTTCCGAGTTCCTGCATTTGGGTCCTACTCTCGTTTCCGATGGGACGGGACAGAACGAACTGGCCAATACAGGACCCAGCAGGAAAGACCTGGCGTCGCCGGGATCGACGCAAGGTAGACCGTCTGACGGAGGACCAAGCCTGTCCATTCCGGGTAGGCTCCCTGACGTCTTCCACTTCCGTGTCTTACGCTCCGCCAGCGAGGTATGAATACGTCCCGAACACGACCCGTCCGGCTCCTCATATTCTTCTGGACTCTGACTTTTCGGAGTATGAGGAGGACCATGATTTGTATGACCGGCTGCCGGAGTACGACTCCGACGACTTTGATTTTGAATCTCTTTGCCCGGCTTTTCATCCCAGTCGGTTTGCTCCGCCTCCCCGCGTTTCCAGCACCCGAGCGACTTCGCCCTGTAGATTCAAGTACACCAATCAGTACGAGGGAACCCGCTTGGCCATCTTCCCGGGACCTCTGCGTGGCGGCCAGAGGAGACGCCCCGGCCGGGCGCTCCCTGGTGTCTCTCGCTGCGCGGCAACGAAGACACCGTCCTCCCACTCCTCGCCGGCAACGGTGAGACCGGCAGACCCGCAGCTGGTGGCGAAGCTTCCAGCCCAGAGGGAGGAGGAGCCGCCAAACCACGAGGCGTTCTGTCGCGAAATGCGGCCGCAGATAGAGAGGCAGAGCGCGGAATTGGCGGCTCTCACGGCCCAGGTCCGGCAAGGATTGGCGAACCAGCCAAGCTACTCTGACGTCGCAACGGCGACAGACTCGCTGCTGATGCAGGTTCACGTGGCAGTTGGAACTGTCGCCGCCTTCTCACGTTGCTGTCCGACAAGAGCTGGGGAGTTCTGATGAGCCGCCCCGGAGCTGGAGAGACTTCGGGATGGTAATGGTGGCGGTCATGGCTCTGGTCCTTCTCCCCATCATCCTATTCGCTCCAGATGGCTCCCAGCCGCTTCATGACCTGGCCTCGTTGGTGACCAATCCATGGCTGCCTACTGACCAAGCCTCGGTGGCGACCAATCCCTGGTCGTCTGGCAACGACGGCGTGGGAGGTTCTCGTCTGGAGCAGTGGCCTGCCTCGTTCTGGTTCCTGCTTCGCTGTTTGGTTCCTCACAGAGGTCGTCCGCCCGAATCGCCCCGTGGGGACCCTGGTGCTTGGCATCCGGGTCGTCCTCCTGAGGCCTCATGTTTGGTGGCCTGGATGGCCACCAGTCTGGGGTTCAGGGGGGAGCGTGCCCTCCTCCGGACACCCCTTCCGCCCACCCCTGCCTGTGTTAATTATTGTCTGTTTTTTCGTTTAGGCACGTCTGGGAGCCGTGCCTTTGAGGGGGGGGGGTACTGTCATGATCCTGCCGCTCCAGCACGAGCTGTGCAGGTGTCCGCGCAGGTGCTCTGATTGGAAGGTGCCAATTTGTCTTGAGATTATAGTCACAGCCAGCCAAATACTGTTTACATTTATGTTCCATTCACTGTGGTAGTCTTGACATGGCACAACTTTCATTTCTGTCTATGTGTCATATCAAACTGGTCATGCATGTGTCTGTGAAGTATCTGCACCATTTGCACAATTGACATTGTTCCAGACTATCGGATTACGAGTCACTTTGAACTGCATACATTTCTTGAAGCCTCTCTGGCATTTGCATAATGGCCACTGTACCAGACTATTGTGGTCTTAGTCATTTTAAACTGTCCTAGGTTGCCAGAGAACTTTGAATCATTTGTAAAACTGTCAAAAAATGGATTGGCATGACCACATTACTGGTAACCTTTTGCTGCTCAATGTCTGTTGTTTAGATTGTATGTTTTTATGTCTCAAATGTATTCACTGTGTCTGTTGGACTAGAGCTGCTCAAATAACGAGAAACAAATTGTGTTTTTTTTCATGTACTTGGTAAATAAAGATTCTTATTACATTAAGGGCGGCACTGTGGGGCAGCTGCAGGGCATTAGCCTAACAGGTCCAGGGTTCAAATCCTGTCCCCGCCTGTGTGGAGTTCGCATGTTCTCCCTGTGTCTATGTAGGTTTTCTCCAGGTTTCTTCCCACACTTCAAAAACATGCATCACTTGGGGACTCTAAACTGCCCCTAGGTGTGATTGTGAGTGTGATTGTTGTCTGTGTCCATGTGCCCTCCAATTAGGTAGATATTGAAAGGTAGATATTGAAATCAGCATGCTTGTGCAGTAATCGCATGGCTACATGAAAGATGAGAGTTCAGGGTGGTGATGGCTCTCGGAAATAAAGACCTGTTCCTTAGTCTGTTGGTCCTTGATTTTGCTCATCTTTACCGGCTTCAAGGTGGCAGGAGCTCACACAGTTACACACTGTTATTGCACCACTTGTTATGCACATACATGTTTGCTTTAGCCGGCGTTTTCAATCCGATCCCAGTGGTGCAGGGTGTGACCTGGCTGCTGCATGATAGCATCGGGAATGTTCGGGTGCAGCCAGGTATCCATTATGATGGGGGCGCCACAATCATGAACATAGTGATTATCAGCATGTTTTCATTTCAGGTCATCCATTCTGTCGGCAATGGATCTGGTGTTGCTGAGGTAAAGGCTTGGAAGAGATATGTGTGGGTTGAGCAGGCGGCCAGACCAATGGCCAAACATTTGCTTCCTGTCCCTACTCCGCTTGCGCCGTTTCGCTAGCTCGACAACAATCTGCAGCGAATCTGGCGGTCTCCTTTGGAATTTTGTGCTTGCAGTGAAAGTCACTTAAAACTGCTACTTTATATTTGTATATGAAGTCAAAAATTCCTGGTGGGTGTAGCAGTGTAGTGCTGAGGCGTAAATGAGCAAAGTGCCCCCCAAAATGATAGACAAAATTTGAATACCACTGATAGGGAGAGGCATAAACCGCTGAATCTGTGCGCACCGCCATAGTATTTGATGTTTTTGGTTGTTATCAAACCTTTGTAGTTCTTGAAATGATTTTGAGCTTCTTTGTGAAAACCTATTGGCCTGTAATTTATTGTACAAGAAGCGCAGAATCACATCTTTACCCATACTATTCTTTTAGATGGCTCTGTAACTTGGGAAAGCCATTGCTGTTCTCCACTGCTACATGCATTCTGAAAAGTGCATATACTGTTCATAAATTATGTATCAATTATGTCATTAAAAAAAACACATACACACATCTTGTGAGATCCCTCAATGTTTGATGAAGCTGATTCCAATGAATAACTTAGTGGGAAAAATGATGTACTGGCCTACTGTGTCTGATATTAAAATACTGATTAGTTAGGTGTCATAACGCAATAATTGGCAAAATGTTATGAAGTCAAATCTTGCAATGTGAACTTTGTAAAATTCGCAATATTTTGTGTAAGCCTTCTTCAGCCTGGATTTGAATTTCATTTGAATGTGTGTGGGAACTACCTCATGGCAAAACATGCAATAAATATTTCATTATTTAGTTTACAATTTATGGTATATTGATGCAGTGTCACAAAATAGATACACTTACATGGTGTCTTTTTTACTTATCAAGGAGAGCATTTTGTCATCTTCTACTATCAATAGAAACTCATGACTTTTTGAAGGCAAACAAATTAAAATATTAAGTGAATTCTGGGTTTCAGTGGGATGATTTCAGTACAAAGAGCCTGCTTTGGACTTGCTGAAGAGAATTAATGTCCCTTCAGTAAAATCCTGGCAAAGTCTCTCCAGGTAGGAAACTCATATGTCCAAAATTAGCCTTCTATCTCTCTATCTAATCTATACACACACAGTATATAAGGCAAAATCCCCCCAGAAAAATTGCCCCTGCCCAAATATATTTGAACTTAACTGTATCTTGTTTATCTCTCCGAACTACAGCTGCTGTGTGAATTTCAACATCAACTTGGAAAGCCTTTCGTCGTTTTGGCACAAAAAGATCCCATTGGAAGGCTCGTATCAGGGATCCGCCAGTGTTTTCATGCCATCACAAATATGTGTTGTGCGCTGCCAAACACTGATGTGATCCAACACTGCACTACGAGTCACCACATAATAGTGTGTTCAAGTTTGTACTCATTTTCTGCTTTTGCACATTTCACACAGAAGTCATTCTGCAGCAGGGGCAGCAGGATATGGTTGGCATGCGTTTAGTAAATATACATGATGGAAGTTGCAGTGCACACTAAGGTAGGGAAAAGGATGCCACGTAGACATTGTGAGCAGCAAGACACATGGAGCTGCACTATCAGAGAAAAGACAGTGTAGTATTTAAACGACTTCCTGAATTTAAAAATAAATAAATCTATTTCATAACTGAACTGTCACATCTCTAAAATATGGTCTTGACCTTACCAAGAATAAAGTTTTACTTCATTTGCATAAGTAATTCAAGTTGTCGCATGCTATTCAACAAAAATCAGGCTGGCTGAGGGGAAAAAAAGTCATCTAATACCAGAGATCTGAATGATAAAGATCTGCTTTCTAGGTCATGTTTTTTAATAAATTGTACTCTAAATCAACAGCAACACAAATGATGCCTGGATGACTGTAAAAGGGAAAATTTAAACATCTTACAGGGGAATGAAATCAGTTATCTCCAAGCAACTTACAATTTCCCACTGGCCAGACAAATAAGATCTTCATAAAGTGTTTATCTCAGAAAATCTCTCGCTTTTTTTCCTTGCCTGTCTGGTGAGGAATGCCGTGAAAGTCTCATTTTCAGTATCTAAGCACCTATCAATAAACCACTGCCTATGTCACACCAAGTAAATGACTGTCAACATATTTCTACATGAAAAATAAAGGTGGTGGTAGTTTACGTATGTTAAGTGGATCCTCAAAAGAGATACTACACATCTCAAAGGGTGACTACAGAACCATAGGAAATGCTACAGGAAAGGATAATGTGATCTATTCTTTAAACTTTCAGTTTTGGGACTCCATACATACAGTACATACTGTGACTACCACGTGTACTCAGTAGCAGTGTCAGTTCGAATGTCACCCTGTGGAGATGTCACGCCCCAGGACAATTGCTATCAGGGTGGGATTGGGTGTAGCAGACATGATATCACCCATTTGAAAAATCACCCCCCCCCCCATATGTGTTGCTGCCCCCTGTAGCCATGCCACCCTTCAGCATTTGCACACACCACACGTGCCAGTTCCTGCCACAGTACGTACTCTCGTTTTAACGCCCCCCACAAAAATATACTAGTTTAAGAAGATGAATGAATCTTTTTTTTAAGTTTTCAAAAGTTGTAATGTCAGAAGAAGAAAGTTCAACAGTATTTTTCAAGAAACAAGTTCGAATCCTGACAAGAGCAAAGAAGTATTTTGTCGGGATGAGAATAAAGTTGTACTTTTCCTTAATAAAGACAGAACATTATGATATTAAAGTTAAGGTGTAACAATGGAGAAAATTAGTATTTGAAAAAGTTGTTTTTTTCCTTGCTCTGGTCTGGGATTGTTAAGTCTTGCAATGAGTGTGCTGCATTGGGTGGCACTTCTTCAGCCGGTATAAGTTTGATGGTATTCTCTGTCTTTGTGTGAAGATACGCTTAACATAATTTGGACTACACATTTCTCAGTTTGTCAGAATTAAAGAAAAAAAAATCCACCCAAAATCTCCACACTCCCATACTTATCAGCCCGTTCTTGTCAGTGATATCATCCACTGAGGCTTGGCCTGTATCTGCCATGGTGTCTTCCTCATTTTTGTATTTTCACTACTTACAATGGTGAGGAACAATACATGGCTGCAGCATTAACAACATTACAACAACATCAGCACCTGTTGCGACTGGCTGCTTGTATGCTGTGTGTGCAAACCTAGCATGGCGTTGTTATATTCATGCCACGTTATGCAACTCTCTTTATTATTGGCGATTTTTCTTGCCAGTCAAATCATGGACGAATGCAATCTATTGAAGTCTACTGACTGTCTCAAATGTCTATAGGGGAAATTTTATTTTTAGAATTACCAAATCAAGATATATTTTAAGGGGGCGTCATAATTGCTAAACAGTGAGACTGAGGTGCCCATGAAGCAGACCACCTGTTTGGCAGTCCCTCCAAGTTCAGCCAATGTTGCATCCCCGTGAGTTGTGTTGTACTATCTCTCATTTTGCGACGGAGTTGCTTGTACTGAGCTCAATCGGGGTAAGGAACAAATCAATGCATAGTGATTCTATTCAGTATTTTCACACATTTTTTTATTTTGTTTGAACGCATCATTCACAAAATATAAAATACAAAAAAAATAATGCACTTTTAATATTTTCATTGTGCGTGCAAACTTACGGTATGAGCACCCCTGGTTATTTATTGTGGGACCATGAATGTTGAACAAGACAATCCACTGTCATACCTTGTTTGATTTGAATCTAACAAGACAGATGAAATAATCTGTCGTGTGGTAAAAGTGATTTATTCATAATGAGAATCACCGATCTACAGTACAAAAGAAAGAATTTAATGGAATAGGCCTCACGATGACATCACAAACCTGAGGTTGTATGCAAATGCTGTATGTTCCTTGGGAACTGTGAGCAATTTGTCGGGGATGGGATCAGAGTGCTGTGATTGGAGGCATGGTAACTCAGGGAACATTTTTTTTTTCCCACCTGGGGAGGAGTTTTATCAAGGAGTGGAGTTGTGTGTATTAGAAGAAAACTAACCACCTGTATCAGCACTCTCTGTCACTTTATACTTTATCTTGTCCGTCTGGCAAGCATGCCACTGGCAGGTTTGAAAGTCATCCCATCATACAATTCTAATACCTGGTGGGGGAGGGTGGGAACTGTCTGGAAACTAATGACAATATCTGAACATCTGCCATCCTCAGTATGTGACAGAATCAGGTTGAGGAGACACACGGAATAAAACATTGTGCCATTCCAGCAGCTTGACTTTCATAACACAGAATCATCTGTGCAGAGCCGATGCTCAACCTACAAGCATTTTTTTTTTGCCCCTATAAGGCTAATGAGGGTGCAAATTATTTTTCCCCCCAAAGAAAGAAATACAAGCAGTGCAGTTGATCATTTTTGTGTGACAATCTTGTATGAAGCCAAAGGCTGAGATCATCTACACAATTTAGGATCAACACAATCAACACTATTTAATATGAGCCAATATAAGCCAATACTCCTCAGACATTTTCTTGCACTGTAATTCATGAATATGTCATCAGTCGCCCATCCTCTCCCTCGTGGCCCTTTAAAAGCAACTAAAGTGTTTATGGAAGATAAGAGGCGAAGTAGGTCACAGGTCCAATAACTGCTTTTATCACCCCACTTTCTTGCAGCAAGAGCTATTTCATGGGTGAATTTGCTGAAGATGAATTCTTAATTAGATAAGTTTGTGAAGCAAACATCTGGGTTGTAATCGGGGAATCGAAAATACATCACCAGTTGGATATTGCTTGTTGGCCTGCTTTGTCTGCTAGCAAAGTTTAGAGATTCTCATGATACAGACCGGCGCAAAAGACTTTCAAATAACTTTTCTCCCAAAATGATAGGTACATAGGGAGGTAAAACTCAATGTACAGTAATAATTGCAGTAGGTCTGCAAGTGAAATGGGTGTTTTAATTAAAAAAAACGTTGAACTGATTGCCATGTAATGAAGACATCATCTGATAAATTATACTTGTTTTACATTGATTGTACTTCTACTCAAATGATATGGACCCTGCCCCCCAACAACAAATGTCAGAAGTGGTGGAAAGGAAGTAGCTCAGTTTTAATTTAACAATGTTGTTATCTGACTAAACCTGATCTAGGAATGATTAGAAATGTTAACTTGATCTTGTGCGTATTAAGTAAAAAAATTAGGATCTTAATTACATTTTTTTTCCAGATTGTGAGAGGAGGGGTCTTGTCCTTGATTGTATATTCAAATATTAAAAACTCCATCATCGTGGCTCCAGGAGAACAATGAAGAGTTTATATATAATGCAAAGATGTTTCTTTTTCAACAAGGTGCTCAAAGCATATTACATTATTATTATTACTGTATTATTATATTGTATCCAACATGCAACAACACACAGTATTAATCATGATCAGAAAATATCACATTGTACATACGACAAAACCAAACTTGTAAAATAGTGAAATAAGACGGCAATAGTCAAGAAGTAACACTCTCCCCTGTATTAACATTCACTGAGACAAGTCTTGGATGATTTTATCTCTATGTATCTACTCCCCCAACAGTTATCAGGGCTCCATTTGTATTAGACAAATATGAGGCTCAATTCGATGATTAAGATTTATTATCTTGCTTGTACTGTATATAGCAAATTGCTGTCTTGTCAGCCAAACAAAAGCATTTTAACGCGCAAATGACAGCGTTTTCCTCCAGATAGAAGCAAAGCTGGATAATGAATTTTTTTTTTTTTAAAAAACAGGCTAAAGAATCGTCTGATAATGAATCCAAACAGGTGTAGTCTTTTCTGTTTTTTTTTTTTTTACATGGAACAAACTTTAGTGTCAGAATGTGGGCAGTCATTGGTGCCTACATTCTGAAAAGACGCATAAATTACTTGTGGAAATGAGTACTTGTCATTGTTTAGATGGCTTTATTAGGGAGTAATCAGACATTTAACAAGTCATTTCTCCCTATTTACCTGCAACTGGGGAGATAATTGTGTCACTTACTCGGCAATGACTATGCAACGACTGTGCCCAGGCCAGTATAATTGTTGTCCTAGAAAGCATAAATAAAGATATTGTAAAGCACGATCTCACATACTTAATGCCTACAAAATGTATGTATGGTTAATGAATAACACGTATCCATCAATTTTCTATCCCACTTGCCCTCATTAGGGTCATGGGTGAGGCAGAGCTTACTCGAGCTCACTTTGGGCTCACATATGTACTTAAAGGAATACTTTGTCCAAACTAATGGGAATGGGAGCACACATTAAAAATTACTCGATGAGGGTTCAGTGTTTCTTTTAATGCCAGTTATAAATAGATTTCATCAAGAAACATCGGAAAAGTATTATCGAAATTCCTCTCCCATTCAGACATTCCAATGAGCCCGGCTGGAAAACTGACAGCCAATCACCGTTTGGCACGCCTGCAGTGCTTCCTGTTCTGACTCCCCATTGCTCGTGCATACGTTTCACCCAACAAAGAACATCCACTATCTGTCATTTTGTGTCTGATTTTTGTGAAAAATAATTACAAACAAACAAAACAAAAATAGCATGATGTACAATGTTCAAGCCTGTGTGCTTGAGCCAGAATACGTACAGCCAGCACTTGTCGTGTTGGAGAGGAGGCGTGGTACTAACAGGTTTGCATGTGTGCATCGTCGTAAATAGTAACCGGGAAGTGTTGTGTGCTTACACGTACATATCCATCCATTTTCTTAGCCGCACGATGGTCGCAGGAATGCTGGAGCCTATCAAAGCTGTCAACGGGCAGGAAGTTTACACACACGCAGACATAGGGAAAACATGCAAACTCAACCAGCGACGTCAGGGGGCGGGGTCAAGAAAGTTTCTTCCGTGTTTGGCTGTGAAAGCCAGCACATATCCAGATTTTGCTTGGATTTAAAAAATGTTCTTTATTTTCAATTAATGTCCAAAATATATCTAATAATAATATTATTTCACATTGGAGGGTTTATTGTACATATGAATTTTCAGGAGAGTATTCCTTTAAGGAACATTTCATCCTCCTAACATGAACACTTTGTTTTATGTGAGGACGTATCCAAAGAAAAACTTCAAAAGCATGAACAAGAAGTACAACCTGTCCCTGAGATTCGAAACCAGATCCTCTCCTCTTTGAGGTCGACATGCTACCTTTCATATTTGTCCATCAATTAGTTTCTTAGTATGTGTTTTAAACCGACAAATATGATTGATTTTCTTTGTGAGTCAGACGTTGCAAGAGAGTTGATACAGTAGACTTTTCTGATATCAGAAGCCATTCCTAATCTTTCCTTTGCGCCAGATCTTTGAAGTAGAACACAACCTAGACCTTGTAATCTTATTCTGGTTTATTAAGTACTGAAGATGATCATGCAAAGACAAAACTGCTTTGAAAATTCACTTGCAAGGTGAAATTGCACTAGTGTAGTGTAAATTGCAAATGTAATTTTCATGCTGCTTGTCACTGAGGTTCAGGGTATACCCAAAAAAAAAAAAAAAAACAAAAGCTACTTGTGTTTACAGGTTTCTCTGATACACAGTACAGAAAGTCATGTCTTTAAATAAACATTATTAGATCATCAGCAATGTGTTTACATGCAAAGCACATAAAATAAATATGAAGAATGTTATGGATGCTGGCATCAACACAAGATTAGACATGACCTGGCTGGTTCACTCAAGTTTAGGCTTGCATGGTAATGCCAGATGTGCTCAACAGTGTCAGCCTACTAATAAAATTATGATAGTTTATGGTAAAATTGCTCTATTTGTTGTTTTGATGAATATACTATAATACCGTTTGAATATACCGCTATCACATTTACACATGGAACAGCAAATAATGAAGCATTTGTGATAAACATGATCAAGTGGTTAAAAGGGTTGCGTGTAGTGTGTATGGTCCATCCACTCGGATTTGTGGTGCCCTTGAGAAAAGCATCAAGGTGCCCGACAGGTTTTTGTTCCACAGGACCCTGAACGCTGCTCAAGTGCGTTACTAATGTTTCATAATTGTTACGTTCGCCACTTTAATGGGCTCACTGAAGAGGAAAACAGAGTACAATTAATCAATTTTGATGATAATTTTTGTTTTTGCGATATATAAATTGTGTATCAACTGCGTTGATAGTTTGACCTTGCCTTGCATGACAAGAGGAGAGAAACAAAACAGTTACAGGTATAATAAAATAATCAAAAATAATTACCAAAACTCAAAATTAACAACTGACATGGAACACAAATATGCTGATTCAAACCTCGGTCCTCAGAACTGTGAGGCCACTGTTTTACAGTTGTGCCACCATGCTGCCTGAAGCTATTATCGATACTGCAAACTACAATCTCAGTGCATGACAAAAAAAAATAATAATAAAACACTGAGGGTTATTTATTATTCTGTAAGCCACAATGTTGGGCTATTAACAATAGTTTGCTAAAACAGGAGAGATAGCATTTTTTCAGAAAATTAAAATTAACACTTTACATCCTCAATTATGGCACTAAAATGTAAGCGTTTGCAAATTGTAAAAAGATAATCATCACCATCATTGTGTAATATTGTTACCAGACAGAAAACTCAATCATACGCTTAATAAGTTTGAATAGAAATAGCATGAATTTTATATAACAAGCAATTTTCTTGATATTTGACTTCAAAACTATGGCTATTTAAAATGGAAAATGAAACATCTATTTAAAGTTTAGGATGAGTAGCAATAGGCTTTGGAAGAGCTGCGTGCGGGTAAACCTCAAACAAGAGAAAGATTCCTTCCTCTTAAATACCAACGGACAGCTCCCACCCCAACCTCTGGACACTTGCTGAGTAAGCACAAGGATGGCACATCCCGACCACAGCTAAGCTATTTCACTGAGGAAACTACTTCATACACATCTCAGTCACCTCCATGTGGTTAATGGAGAGTTTGCCAAGTTGAGTGATAGACATTTCCCAAATGAATCTAACTTATACAAAATTCAATTTCAGAAATGAGCAAATGATGAATAATTATTTAATAGGGGTTAATGGGACATGTCTTCATATTCAGATTTTTCAATATGATATCAACACATGGAGCATATTAGTTTTTGCTGGTCCTGGATACATTACTTTGTGTCACCGACGTAGTGGTACACTCTCCTGACTGTGGTGTGGGCAGTGCCAGTTTTGTTTCCATGAGCCATGACTTTAAAACAAAGGTACAAAATTAATTTTTGCATCCCATTACACAGAGGTGGGAAAGAAATTAGATTACGCCATTACATTATCTTAATTAACTCTGGTAAAGAATTGTACTTTTCAGAGTAATTTTAAGGCAACATACATTTCACTTTTGAAGAAGAAACTACATTTACTCCTTTAACGTGACCTACATTTAGCTTGCTTGTTGTATTTTTATCCATAGATCTAAATTATTTCTCACATGATCTTTTTTGGTCTGTCAGAGACACTTGTGTCACACGTCTGGGGTTCACCAGCCCAATTCAACTACTAGTGTCGTTTGACTGCATTCGATAAATGAAATGGAGCCAGGCCATCACATGACCGCACACAGTCTCTGCAGCTCCAGTCACACACAAAAACAGTCTTCGAAGTCACGCATTTACATGGGATAAATCTATATTTACTTTATAAAATAACTCCAGCTCATCCAGTGAGGATAAGTGGGTTATAAAAATGAATGGATGGATGACAAAAAAAATCGAGAGATCATCTCTCGTAATTTGGTATGTTTTAGACACATGCTGTGACCGCATACTCAGAGTTCTTCTTGCTTCCACATACCAGTTTTGTCACAGCCGTCTTGATCTATTTAAATGTATCATTTTGTGTTGTAGGTCCATTTGTTCTAGCAGACACTCTTCCACAGTCGACATTGTTGTTACTTTGTTCCTTGTTTCCTTAAAATAAAAACAACATTGGCCATAAATGCAGAGAAAAATCCACGCTGTGCTGTCCTAGCTAATACCAGCTGTAGCAACTTCCACTACCTGGAGGAGAACTGCAGGGCATTTTCAAAACAGCGCATGCGGTTTGCACTCGAGTATAAAACCCAAAGGTGGAAAGCCACAGAGGCCGTTCGCTGCACGTGTGAGTATAACGAAGCCTTAATGCTCCGAACAATCAAACCAGGAGGTCAGCCATTGCACAATTTCTGTTCCTCCAAGTAAAAAGGTTTTATCCACGTTTAAAAGTAGCAATTAAAAAAACTAAAGCATCTGCTCTGTAGATAGAAAATGGATGAGATATAAAATGGCAGGATTCAAATTATTTTTTGTGTTATGAAACAGATGTCATCATTGCTGAAAAAAGTGGTGAATCCACATTTGAAATGTTCAAAATAATTATATCATTACCGGTAAATCCAGCGATCCTTTTTCTGAACCGCTCATCCTCACGAGGGTTGCGGGAGTGCTGGAGCCTATCCCAGCTGTCATTGGGCAGGAGGCAGGGTACATCCTGAACTGGTCACAGGGCACATGGAGACAGAAAACAGTCACACTCACAATCACACCTAGGGGCAATTTAGAGTGTCCAACTAATGTAGCATGTTTTGGGGATCTGGGACAAAACCCACACAGGCACGGTGAGAACATGCAAACTCCACACAGAGGGGACTGTGATTTGAACCCCAGTCATCAGAACTGTGAGGCTAACGCTCAACAGCAGCTTCTCCGTGCCACCATTACCACTATATATAATTCTATATTTAATTAGCTCTGCCTCGTGAGCCTGTTGTGCTGTTTTACATGCCTACACAAATAAAGTTAATGTAGGACCATTTACTATGGTGGAATTTGGTTTAAAAAAAATGGTATTTCATTTAAAAATTATATCGGTTAAAAGTAATGTTCTCGGTCAATACTTGCAAAGTCTCATTGTCCATTTGGGACTTTTTAACAAAAAAGTTAATCCATGAGTATGTTTTCACTGAATACTTTTACTCAAATAATCACTATGTATGTTCGGAGCACTACTTTTTACCTTTACTTGAATAAGAGAATAGAGTTCGGAAGTAACTACTTTCACAATTTTGACTACTTCCCCCACCTTTGCTCAATTATTTAAAGCATGGTAAAGATCAGGAACAACAATATTGGTATTGTGTTTGTGCTTTTTAAATAAGTATATCTCTTTGTTTAACCTTCCACATGACAAACCTTATTTAATGAGGAGCTCCTTTTAATACGTGCATGCATCCAAAATGCACTTCTACACAAGGTCACCTTTTAACTCCAAAAGATTAATTTCAAAGTTTTATTCAAAAAAGAGGGAAATGTGTTCTCCGCATTTCACAAACTTCAATCTTTCAGAAAATCATCATCTCCTTTTCTCGGCTCCATGAAAGTGGACACGCCCATGCAGTCGGAACCAGCATTTACACCTTGGCATTGCAGGGTCATCATAATCAAAACAAATCTCTCTCTTCTAGACAGGGTCGTGACCGGCCACCACATCCCGGGAGACACAGCCACCATTAATCTGCCAAATATGACGTGGCTGGGACAATGAAAAAGCGGCAACAGAAAACTGGAGAGCAAAGCAAATGAATAAATAGCAACTTATCATCTGACGATGGAGAGGATTTATTTAACTTCTATAAAGGTTCACTGAAATCTGTTCAGTGGAAGTTGTCGTTGCTCAGGGTGCTCTTGTGACAATATTGACAAAAAACGACATTTAGGAATGACCGAATTTTACAGGCTCTGGCATTTATTCAAATTGCAAGCAAAATTCTCTCATGCTGCGTGTCAACAGCAATTTTATATACTGCTTTTACTTCATGATGCAGTTTTGGTTCATGCGGTGAACCATGCATTTAGCAGTCTTTCATGCGATAGACAATATTATGCTAGTTGGTCACACCTTTTGTGCAAAGACAAAAACTCTATTGAGATTTTTACTGCAAGATACGAAAAGGACGTACAGTCTATCAAAGCATTCTTGGACAGTTCATGAAAAAAAAAAACAACTTTCCTCACAGCTGTCACAGACAGACCACATTGTTTAATCAAGAAAGGAAGAGGATGCACTTAATCTATGCATCCGCTGAGCTCGAGAGATCAGCAGTTGGGTGGGGGGGGACGACATTTCTGGTTGTGCACCACGGGCCATATTCTCCCAAGTGCTTAAGTCAAAACAGGAGCGCAGTTGAACACTCTTCTAGTTGCGGAGATTCTCCGGGTGTCATGATCTATGTTTTGGATTGTGTTTAGTTTTCTTTCCCGTTTTTCTGTCTTCAAAGATTTTAATTTCTTGCGTGCTCAGTTAGTTGTGTCCACCTATTCTCTGTGTTCTTCTACCTTTTGTAGACAAATCATCTCCCTCCAGCCATTTGCGTCTTGTCCAGGTGTTCCTCGTATCATCACTCTGTTTGCATTTTGTGACTCCTGCCATTCCTTGCCCTCAACACTTTTTAAATTTTTTGAGCTAGATGTCCGTCAAGTAATTAGCACAGTAGTTAGAATTGTTTTTACACTTTCATCAACACACCGATTTGACAAAAAAAGTTACAAGTAGTTAAAAACAAGATCTCCGCCAAATATGCACCCTGGTCGGAAGCCGCCATATTTACAGGAATGAGTGTAAACAATGGTGTCACCACACATTTACGTCAAAATGAAGTACAAACAGACAGAGCGGAGATCCCATCCCTGTGAAATAAAATGAAATTTCAATATTTGGATTGATGTGTTTATATGGAGCCTTTTAATCAGGGGAAATCGTGTGGTCTGTTCCAAGTGTTTCTGGGTTGCCTTCCAACAGGCATTATCGTGCGGTGCGAAGGTAAGACCCACAAGAAAATGGTGGTCAAGGAGTCTAATGCGGCTCCCAAGCCACAGGATGGCCAGGCCTGGCCTAGTTAATTGCGGTGGGTGTGTCAGAAGTTGGGACAGGAAAATATGAGTTGATGATGAGTGCACAAGCACAAGCATTAAAAAAAAATAAATAAATAATACTTCGAGACCACCTGGACAATATACACTTGAGGTAATCATGCACAAGCAAGTAGCACAAGCAAATTATGCATGACAGTTTTAATTGGCCTACAATGAATGTAAGTGAAAGTTAATGGCTCAGGTGGCTGGTTTCTGAATGGAGTACTTACCATACATAGTTGCTCCTTTTTTCTTAATTTTGATAGTCCACAACTTCATTAATCGGTGGTTCTTTGGAAAAAAAAAAAAAATTATCACCCCGGCTTGTGATATCATCGATACTGAAAATATTTCCAATGTACTGTATTATAAACTACTGGCCTAGATCCTACCTTCAGTTGTCTCCCTAATTTTCAAATTTCACTTCAGGCAAAGGGTATTGTTTTGAGCCACCGTTTATTTTTATTTTTTTGCCAGATGCTATCAACTTATGCAAACGATTTCCATGAAACTCTATGGAGAACACATTTAGTTTCAGAGAGGATCCAAGTAAAGATTTAATTTTCACTTTTTGCCACCACAGTCACGCTGTGAAGGGGCAAATCGGGGCAGTGACAGGCAGATAACGCTGCTCCTACAGTCTTCTTTTCCTTTTGGGTTGTCCTGTTAGGGGTCGCCACAGTGTGTCATCTTTTTCTATCTAAGCCTATCTCGTGCATCTTCCTCTCTAACACCCACTGTTCTCGTGTCCTCCCTCACAACATCCATCAACCTTTTCTTTGGTCTTCCTCTCGCTCTTTTGCCTCACACTGAACATGTCCAAACCATCGAGGACTGTTGTCTCTAACCTTGTCTCCAAAACATCCAACTTTGGCTGTCCCTCTAATGAGCTCATTTCTAATCCTATCCAACCTGTTCACTTCAAGCGAGAACCTCAGCATGAACACTGCTGCTACAGTCCTCGAGTATAAATACATAGCCTTGAACATCATTATTTTTCATTCAAACATTTTGAGGATGTTGAGCTGTCGTAGTGGTCTGCACACTTCTGAATGGTATTCCACTTTCACAATACTCATACATCAAGCTGTAAAAAGCTAACCTCAGATTTTGGCCAAAAGGGTGAGCTCAGACTCTGATGAGGCTTTTGTTAATGAAGATGCACCACCCAAGAGTCTGTGACAGCATCAATACTGCTTTTGATGCGGTTCTGTTGGTGCACATAGTGGATATGACTCTGGAACTGATGCGCAGCATATGGACAAAGGTCTTAGCGTCATGGATTGCTGCCTGCTGCACTCTCATGAATTATGGAATTCAGCAAAAATATGCAAATCTGGGCATTAGCCTAGTTATACTGCTGTACTGTAACTTACAGTGACTTATTTATTATGTATGAAGCAAGTATTTTAGTGAGAGGACCTGGAAGTCGGCGTCTCTCAGATGCACAGCTTCACATCATGATTGAGCATAAATAGTAGGAAAGGTAGCTCCAACTCACAAGCTTCCTTCCACTCGGAGGAACAATTACAGCCTGCCTCCACACTCAATTGCCAAGCTACTTAAAATAATGGCTTGCACTGGATTTGGAAGACCGGAAGATACATCGGGAATAAGTGTGCAGTTGTTGCTAATCCTTTAATTTCCCCCCACAAGGCTGATGTTAAATGTGATCAGTGATGAGTCAGGGGAGGCAGGATGGAGAAGAGAGAACACACCAATTTACAAAACACACTGAAATCTATCAGCTGCATGGCACAATGCAACATCATTGATTTTAACCTGGGCGTTGTTGTAAATATCATCACTGTTGTCAACATGCAAGGCCAATCAAAAAGTCAGTCCACTCCTGCTCAGTGCTGAAATTATACACACATCAAGCTGCAGGCTCAAAGTCCGATGAAATAAATCCTGCAGCTTTGAGACAAAGTGAGCTATAATTAGCACTGGTCAAAGTCAATCATCAAGCACATGACAGCGGATGACTTGTGTTTAACAAGCAGGCAGGGGAGTTTGTATATTTCGTACTTGTGAGGCAGGTCACCAAAATAGATATTTTTTATACCTAGAATAAAAGAATCATATCTCCATCCATTATCTGGGCCGGGTGGCACGGTGACGCAGCCAGAAAGCGTTGGCTTCACAGTTCTGAGGATCTGGATTCAATCCCAGCCCTCCCTGTGTGGAGTTTGTATGTTCTTCGCGTGCCTGCATGTGTTTTCTCCTGGCCCTCCAGTTTCCTCCCACATCCCAAAAACATGTAACATTAATTGGACTCTCTAAATTGCCTCTAGGTGTATTTGTGAGTGCGATTGTTGTCTGTCTCCATGTGCCCTGTGATTGCCTGGCAACCAGTACAGGTTGTACCCTGCCTCTTGCTCGCTGATAGCTGAGATAGGCTCCAGCACTCCCGTGACCCTTGTGAGGATAAGCGGTTCAGAAAATGGATGGATGGATGGATGGATGGATGGATGTTTGAGCTCCTTATCATCACAGGGGGCAAGGGATTGCTGCAGCCTATCCCAGCTATCTTCAGGCAGGCGGTGGCGTACACCCTGAACCGGTTACCAGCTAATCAGAGGCCACATAGAAACAAACAAGCATTCACACTCACAATCACACCGAAGGGCAATTTAGAGTCTCCAATTAATTGCAGAAAACTGGAGAAAATCCACAAAGCCGTGGTAATAAAATTCAAAGTCCATACAGCGGGGCTGGGATTTGAACCCACATGGAATATCAGTATTGCCTCCAGCGCTCCCCCAACCCAGTGAAGATAAGCGGCACAAAAAAATGGGCGCATGGACAAATATACTTGGTTAGGTACCTGTTCATGGAGTACCCCACCTATCTTCCAGAGTTAGCTGAGATAGGTGCCAAAACTCCCGGGACCTTAGTGAGGATAAGTGGGATGGAAAATAGATATACAGTATATGAAATATTAATGTATTATTCATATTTGGTGAAGTTCACTTAGAGCATGGACACTTTTTTAGTTTTTAAGACCAAAATGTTGTCATGATGGAAATCATAAAAAATGTTCAGCATTGAAGTTACTGATAAGTTCGACTATTTTCAAGCAAACACCGGCATCATCATTGTGTCAGTGTAATTTCTTTCTACCTTATATGCAATTCCCCCCCGCAGCAATGTACAAGAAAACAATGGCATGTCTTACTGCAACAAATTCCAAATTTATGAGTTGCAATAACAACTGTTGTTTTGAAGAAACGGCAGAGTAAAATTTATTGTTTAATTTTGAAGCTGTTATTGTTAGGAGGATATAAAAGGATTTACATTCTTTGCAACTGTATTTCCAGTGCAGCATTTTGAATACAAACATTATAAAGCCTTTTAGCTGTCTCAAATTTGTAAGAATTCCTGACCGTTGCACATTTACAGTCCATCATCCAAAAGTTAAAAGAAAATTTTGCACTTCTTGTGTTTCAAGGCTTTCCCCAGGCTAAAGTCTTATAACATTGTTTCCACCGAGTACCCCAGTAGTTTCGATTCCTACTTGTTCTTGCTGTTTGTTCATGTACTCTTTATTTGCTATTCTATTTTAACGCTTGTGGCACTCAGACTTCTGTGACCCACATTATTCACAGGCACAAGCTCACATTAATAGAGTTTGTTTCATCGGCCCAGTTGTGGAGATGGCAAATCAGGCGGCGAAAACTCACAGCAACATACGCATTTATAGCTCTTATTGGTTACTAGAAATTAAAATGGAAAGTTAGACTTGTGCTGCATCAAGGCATACAAAAATTAAAAATATTTTTCCAGAAAAGTGCTTAGCAAATCTAACACTTAAAACAGACCTCAAAACAAGGGTTTTGTTTTCTAAAAAGTTTTTTTAAACTTAATATTTAGTCAAAGCCTTGAAATTGAATGATAAACTGTTGAGCAAAAATGCCCTTTGTTGTTCTTTCATGATAAATATTTTTTTTCTTCTTGATGAATAAACCAACACACCCCAGACATTCGCACGCAGAGAAAGGAGCTCAAGAATTAATTAGCATTTTAAACAAATATCTTTGTATGCCACAGCTAATAGTGTTCATTCCTTAATTGAACAAACAAAGCTTTATCAAATATTAATTCCACTTCCTTGTTGTTTTCAATTGCTCTTGATTAGAAAAAAACATTGAGGGGGAATAATTTTGTTTTGTTTTATTCTTTCCTGTGCTCAGCCCAATTCCTTAGTGAAGTGGAGCCAGTTGGATGAAGTCCAGTAAATAAACAGGAAATCACTCATGGGAAACAGATTTCCCCCATCACCTCCTCCTCCTCCTCCATCTTGCCTTGTCACATAAAGCTCTCCTCACATTAGGAAGTGTAACATGTCCTTATCCAAGATCTTAATCCAGATATCCATCAGGACTGCTGCCATTTTTACAAACATCATTAACATTTAGGCCAGGTTTCCACCAAGTGGCACAGATGAGCACCGTTTACCACTACATGATTTGGAATGGAAAAGCCTGATCTGACTTCAGTTTTTACTGTGAGGTACGTAGACGGGTTGGGGATAACCGTATGAGCAGTATAAATGGTGTGACAGACTGTACCAGAGTGACAGTGTAACAATAAGCAAAGCAATGGTGACATTGTTTATTCTGTCTTATTGCTTCTTGTTCTGTGGGTTCTAAGAGTTTTGTTTGAGAAAAGGTACCTTTGTGACTACAGTGTGTCTACTTTCACCCTTTGGTCCCGTGCCACTGCCCCGTTAACAGGTGGCAAAAAATGTTAATGGTATGGTTTATCCTGGTAAACCCCATTATAGTAATTTGGTATGGCATGCAAATGGCCGTACTTTTTAGTGGAGGAAAATGTTGATTGTTTTCAAACATCACACACACTTTTGTTTCTGGAAAAATAAAAAAAAAGTATCCATCCCATTTTAGTTCCTAATAAACAGATCCTCAATTCAAGAGAGACTTAATCTTGAACTTCTGCCCTTCTTCATTGCCCCTGTCAGAATATTTAAAGTTCCCATGAACCACCGCATTCAAAGTCATTGTTCGGTTTTACAATGTGGCATAAACAGAACCTTTGAAAGAATATTATAGCGTTCATTTAATTCACATTCATTCCAGTAAATTGAAACAGTGCTGAGTTGAATCATTCGAAAGTTGACTGACATAGTGACTCAAAAGTAGGGTTGGAAATGGAAAATTGGAACCAGGACTAACATTCCGCTTCTCCCGTAATCATTCAATTTTTTTCAAATTCGGTTCCCAGTTTTGGCGCCTACAGTCCACCGACCATCAACCATTCGCACTCACAATCACACATAAGGGCAATTTTAGAGTTTCCAATTAAGAGATCTTTTTGGGATATAGGTAAAAACCGTACTGCCTGGAGTAAACTCACGTGGGTATGGGGAGAACATGCAAACTCCACACAGGCGAGGCTAGTTTTTGAACCGAGGTCCGAAGAACTGTAAAGTCAATGATCCGACCAGTTGCACCACTGTGCCACCCCACTGAAACATATATGAATATATAATACGTATAGTTGTGCTCAAACATATTGGCACCCTGGGGTGCCAATATTTCTAGCCATGACTGTAAAGAAAGACATTCTTTTCACATACTGTCACATCGACCTAGTAGCCACTCTCTTCTTCTGTTGTAGAGTTGCTATTTGGCTGCCCATTGTGGTTACGACCTCCTTATTGGCTCAAACATGTACAGTTTCACGATACTAAGTTCAGTTGGGTGCTCCTGTACACCAAACTCCCAGGGGAGTGCTCAATACACAGAATGAAAATCTCCTTTTTACCTTAACTACAGTTGACAGCTTGCTGGAAGTTATGTGCATGTATTACATACAAAACATAAACAATGCAAATATGATCTTTAATTTAACTCTTAACATCTTTATCCTCTGATCTTTATATCATGATAAGGAGACTTTCACAGTATGTATAATAGTCTGACGGGTTCCTTCCAGCTCTGAGTCTCAGCATACTCTGCACAGATCTTCAGTGAAGTCACATGGGTGAGGAGAACAATAAAATATGTCTGTCAACATTTAAGCGGCTAACAAGTTTGACGGTGGGTTGCACTCTTGTATTGATGGGTTTTCACTTTCATTTTAGTCTTTCAAACAACGTAAGAGCTGATGACAGACATAAAAATAAAATATAAATTATTTACAGAATCAGGACAAAAGTGACAAAAAGGTCTGTCTCACAGTATCACAAACACTAACGTTGGATCTTATTGGTGGGTAGGTAAAGGAATCAAGGTTCTACTGAGCATTTGGTTCAATACAGTACTCTTTTTCTTCTGTCTCGTTTTACTATTGTTATTAATGGTGTCGTGGGAAGTTAAGTCAATTTTTTTAGTTCCGCCGACCTTCCCTTTTAGTATATAGTTTTGCTATTGACACTGATTATCAATAACCCCGAGTCAAATGTTTCTTTTAGGTTATGCTACAGGCTGCTAAAAAATGGATGTTCATAGTTTGGACTCCTTTTATTTAAACGATGCAAACTTTTTTGACCGAGCCCCCTTAAAGAATCGAAATTGAGAATCGTTTGGAACAGGAACTGCGAAATTGAGAATCGTTTGGAACAGGAACTGCTCACATTCAATCGATGCCCAATCCTACACACAGAGTTGAGCAAAGATTAGAAGTTATTGTCTTAGAAGCTAAACATCCAACCACTGTGTGGCCCATTAGTTCCTATGGAAAATATTGTTATGAACTCATAACAAAGATCAATCAAAATACCAGATAAGGTTTTGTTTTACCTTAGCAGTTTGGATCCATACTCTATGCGCCATTAACATTGATTTTAAGATACAGGGAAGTCATATTAACTTTCCTAATGGGCAGTCTCCAGCCCAGTTATTGCCAGAACATTAACAACATATGTCCCACCTTCAGGGGCTTAAATACAACAGCAACTGGCCTTAGAACACACACAAATTGACAATGAAATGATGCCAAATTCCACATGGGATATTGGTGCTCACACTATTTCTATGGAATTTCATCAGAGGATCAGTACCAGTCAGACAATAGCTTTCCCCCTTTGATAAATTCCTTATATTTCAGAAGCACCTGCTCCCATCAGTGAGCGACTACATTCTTGTAATCAAAGGTGAATTACACAGCCTGTGGCAATTTGACTCTCATGACATTAACAAGTGGCTGCTGCAAGTGCAGAAGTTGGATGAAACACCAGTCACTTCACACAGATAAATCAAGCTCAGTATGTCAAGTACATTGTCATTTATTTCATTCAATTACAACAAGGTACACTAAAATGTTAAAATTTCTGTCTGCAATTCTCATTCTTGACCCACTCAACACAACTCAAAAGGAGCCAATACATTTCAACTGCTTGTGTGAAGTTGTTCTTGTATGACTGTGTGAACCTTGTCCACTGTGAATCTTATCCAGACATTTAATTGGTTGTGACATTTTAATTAGTAAACGAACATAGTACCAGCACTTGATCTCGGGTTTAATGGGATTAATTTCTATACAGACAAGAAAACTCAATGATGGGTCTATTTATTTATGTATTTATTTTGTAATCTAAGAAATGGCTCACTTAGAGGCAATTCTGAGTTGTCCCTTTGCAGTACTTGATAAATTAATCACCTGTGAGTATCGGTCATCAACAATTTAAATCCAAGGATGTCATTAAACACGTGCGAGCGAGACATAACAACACAGTGTGTATTTCACAAAGGCAGAAGAAAGGTTCTGGAAAAAAAGTGGTTACCTCGGTGAAGATTTCAGCGCGTCTCTTGGCGGTTTTGGCTTTCGGGAGCTACTGATTCTGACGACGGGGAGGGAAATCATGCCGAAACATGGAAGGCACTTTTGCTCACAGCCGTCCACAGAGAGAATAAGCAAATTAAATTGGCCGCTCTCTTATCGTGTCGGTTTGGTAGACAGGTGCAAAGGAGAAAAGGAGTCGAATTTTACCACTCCTCCTTCTGACGAGCTTGTACAACACATGCGCGTGTGGAAGAGAGAGAGAGAGAGAGAGAGAGAGAGAGAGAGAGAGAGAGAGAGAGAGAGAGAGAGAGAGAGAGAGAGAGAGAGAGAGAGAGGTGGGGGGCAGACTGAGAGGGCGGGAGGAGCTGAGAACTGTCAGGTGATCAGGTCAAGGTGCTCTCCTCACTTATGGGTGGTGCATAATCTTGAGATCATTTATACATATTTTTTTCTATACAGTATTGATTGCTGTCATAAGGCTCGTGGGTGTGTCGGACCCCATCAAATTTGAAACTGGGTGACAGCGGGAGAGTGAATGCTTACCAATCAACCAAAAAATAATTCGATAAATTGTCTCCTTAATTAATCTGACACTCATTTGTGGGTGATGGCGGTGGTGGTGGTGGTGGGGGGAGGGGGGGGAGTAATGGGCAATTTGGAGAAGCCACATTAGGGCAAACAATCCAAACACAGGGAGAGCATGCATAACCCGCACAGGAGGGCAAGAGTTGATATTCAGACCTGAGATTGTGGGGCACACATGCAGTATTAGCCACTATTCCGTGTTGTCTGAGAGCAAATGATGACAAATCATTTGCTGAAGAGCCCAAACTACAGGATTCCCTCAGTATTCGTGGGGGTTACGTTCCTTAATCCACCCCCTCCACCCCCGAACTCCGAAAATCTGTGAATAAAATACGCAGTATTAAAATGCCGATGATACCATATTTTCGTGCCCGTAAGATGCACTTCAGTCGTAAATTTCCTCCATAATGGACAGTGGGTTTTGTGTGTCATCTGTCATCGGGCAGGAAGCGGGGTACACCCTGAACTGGTTGCCAGGCAATCGCAGGCCATATATAGACAAACAACAGTCACACTTATAATCACACCCAAGGGCAATTGAGTGTGGCCTCCAATGAACGCATGTTTTTGGGGTGTGGGGGAAAAACGGAGTCCCTGGAGGAAACCCACAAAGGCACGAGGAGAACACCCAAACTCCACACAGGCAAGGCCGGGATTTAAACCCCGGACCTCAGAACTGTGAGGCCAACACTCCAACTGTGTTTTTACATAGCATGCATGTGTAGTTGGTCGAAATCTGCGTTGTATATTTTTTTTGGATGATGAATGAGAAGACACACACGTTGGCTGGTCTAAACCTGGTTTAATCCTCTCTCTGTATTATAAAGGAGACAGATTCACGGATGTTCACAGATTTCTTTTCACAATTACTCTCAAAACTCTTTCACTCAGAAGTCTCACAAGCAAGAGGAAATATATCACAAAAACAAATAACGTGACTTACATCGCAACAGATGAAAAGAATCTAAAAAAACTTGCATAAACTCAAATAGCTGTATTATAGCGGACACACATTCACGGATGTTCACATATTTCACTTTACAATTACTCTCAAAACTCTGCAACATCAAGAATACGGTCACCATGCGGCTTCTGCTGACACCCATTCGCACAGAACAAACCAAATTGGTCCTCATCAACGCACACACGGCAACCTCCCCACTCGTCCTCCAACTCGCTAGTTTATGCTTAAAATCAATGAAACATACATAACACTGCGCCTCTGTGATTACACCCGCTTTGCAAATGTTTTAAACTAAGTTATATTCACATTCTACAAATCAATGAAAATATGTGGAGAACAAAATATGTACCTTACACTCAGGAATCTCAAACAAGAGAAAGAATTTCCTCTCGCCACACAAGTGTGGCTTCAAAATAAAGCATGCAGCCTACTTCCCGTGTTTCTCAGATAATCCACCAACAATTCAATGATATTTCCCCCCCTACAATGAACATTTTTAAACACCCAATTCCTTATAGCATCAATGACGTTGAAAAAAATGAAAACGAATAAATGACAGAGAAAGTGCTGCCTTTCAAAATAAAAGTGAATTTTCACATCTTGTTCTTATTATAGTGCAACTTCACACCATTACACATGCTTACATTCCCCTGTCGCGCCGGAGAAAAGGAGTCGGAGGCGGAGTGTCGGACACAGGAACAGAACTTGCTTTATTGTTCGACATCAAAACACTACTCGCATAACGGCGGCAACTCTGTTAACCTTTTACTCCGGAAGCGCAACAAAAACAGTCCGTGCGGAACCCCGCATCACAACTCGAGGTCCCCCGGGTGTATTATGTAAACACCACACAAGCCCCCCCAGAATTCACCCATAGTCAAAATCCTCGTGCCATGGAGGGATGACGACCCGACCCCGGCGGGTGTGCACTGTATGGGCCGAGGGGGGCGGGGCCGCACTGTCCATTGAGTCACGGGACAAGGGCTCAGGCGGGGTCAAGGGCACCCCGGCAGGCGCAGGGGCACAGGGCAACGGGGGAGGGCCAACCCCAAAGGCTGGGCAATGTCCAGGTACGCGGGTTTGACCCTGTCCACGGAAACAGTCTCGGGTCTGCCGCCAATGTCCATGAGCATGCTCTTATCCCCGTGCTCCAGGACCCTGAACGCCCCGTTGTATGGGGGGCGGAGAGGTCCATGGTGGGCGTCATGATGAACAAACACAAAATCCGCAGAGCGCAGGTGACGGGGCAGCCGGGCAGCTGGGGTGCCATGTTGCGACGTGGGAACCGGCCCGAACCCTTTTGCGGCCTCCAGCAGGGAGGACCGTTGCCTGGCTGCGGACCAGAGCGCTGTGGCGTCCGGGATGAATTCGCCGGGGACCCGCAGTGGCTGGCCGTAGACGAGTTCGGTGGATGAGGACAACAGGTCCTCCTTGAGGGCGCACCTGAGGCCGAGCATGACCCACGGGAGCTTATCCAACCAGTTGCCGTCCGTCAAGCCGGCACGCAGGGCTGCTTTCATGGAGCGGTGGAACCGCTCGCAAAGACCGTTCGCCTGGGGGTGATAGGCGGTAGTGCGGTGCAGCTTGACCCCCAAACTCTCACCGACTGCGTTCCAGAGTTCAGAGGTAAACTGAGGGCCACGATCTGAGGAAAGGTCGCACGGTGTCCCGAAGCGTACAACCCACGTCCCGATGAACTCCCGGGCCACGTCTGACGACGTTGTCGAGGAGAGGGGAACGGCTTCGGGCCAGCGGGTCGTCCTGTCCACCATGGTGAGCAAGTAGGTGAATCCGTGCGAGGGAGGAACTGGACCTACCAAGTCGACGTTGACGTGGTCAAACCTCCTCTCGGGGACAGCGAAGGGCTCCAAGGGGGCTTTTGTGTGGCGATCCACCTCAGCCCGCTGACAGGCCACGCACGAGTCGACCCAGGCCTGCACATCTTTCTTGAGACCGCGCCACACGAACTTCTGGGCCACCAGCCTCACGGACGGTTTCCTTCCGGGGTGGGAGGGGTTGTGGACCGCCTCAAAAACAGCTCTTCGCCAGTTTGCAGGGACCAGCGGCCGAGGCTGGTCAGCCGAGAGGTCGCACAGCAACCTGACGCCCGAGTCACCAAACGTGACTTCCTCCAGGCGCAAACCCGTGTCAGAAGTCTTGAGGGCCTGCACCCCGTGGTCCGAGGCCTGGTCTGCGCTCATGCGGGAGTAGTCGAGACCCAGATGCACAGTGCCGACGATCGCCCTGGAAAGGCAGTCCGCGACCACATTGGATTTGCCGGCGATGTGTTGGATGTAGTGTACTCAAAGATGAATGACAGTTGGCGTTGCTGGCAGGTGGACCACGGCTCGGCTACCTTGGACATGGCGAAAGTGAGGGGTTTATGGTCCACATATGCCGTGAACTCACGGCCTTCCAATAGGGAGGATCGCCAGCCAGAGGCCGAGGAGTTCTCTATCGAACGTGCTGTATTTGCGCTCCCTGGGGACTAGCTGACGGCTGAAAAAGGCAAGCGGTTGCCAGGCGCCGCCGACCCACTGTTCGAATACAGCTCCAACAGCGTAGTCCAATGCATCGGTAGTGAGAGCAACAGGGGCCCCGTGGGTCGCATGGGCCAGCATAGCGGCACGACTCAGCGCGGCCTTCATAGCCTCGAAGGCTTCCATCCTCTCGAACGTCCATTCAACGTCCCGGTTGGGGGCCTTGTCTTTAAGAGCCTCATAGAGCGCGCGCATGATGTGGGCCGCCCGGCGGATGAACCGGTGGTAGAAAGTCACCATCCCCAGGAACTCCCGGAGGCCCCGAGCCGAGCGAGGTCGGGGAAAAGCGGAGACGGCCTCCATCTTTGCCGGAAGGGGGGCAGCGCCGTTCTTGTCTATGAGGTGCCCGAGGAACTGGATAGAGGGCACCCCGAAAACACACTTCGCCGGGTTGATGATCAGGCCATGCTGCTCAAGTCTTGCGAAGAGGTCGCGGAGGTGCATCAGATGTTCATCCTCCGAGGAGCTGGCGACGAGGACGTCATCCAAATAGACGAACACAAATGGCAAGTCCCTGAGCACAGAATCCATTAAACGCTGGAAAGATTGTGCCGCGTTTTTAAGACCAAACGGCATCCTCAGAAACTTGAACAGTCCAAACGGAGTGATTACAGCTGTCTTGGGAACGTCTGAGGGGAGCACGGGAACCTGGTGATACCCGCGCACCAGGTCGACCTTGGAGAACAGGATTTTGCCCGCCAGGTGGGCTGAGAAGTCCTAAATGTGTGGAACAGGGTAGCGGTGGGGCGTAGTGGCGTCGTTAAGGCGGCGGGAGTCACCACACGGTCGCCACTCGCCACTCGGTTTAGGGACAATGTGTAGTGGCGAGGCCCACGGGCTATCCGAGCGGCGGACGATGCCCAGACGCTCCATGTTGGCAAACTCGGACTTAGCGACTGCTAGCTTCTCGGGGTCAAGCCGTCGGGCCCTCGCGTGAATCGGTGGGCCCTTGGTCTCAATGTGGTGCTCGACCCCATGTTTAGTCATGGCAGAGGAGAAAGTGGGCCGTGTCAAGCCAGGGAACTCACCAAGGAGGAGTTGGTACTTGGTGCCGTCCAAGAGCGAACTGGAGAGACCGCCATAAGTCGCCTCATTGCGGACGCAGGCGACCGTGGAAAAAGTCAGTGCATCCACCAGACGGCCCCTCTTAACATCCACCAGCAGCCCGTGGGCACAAAAAAAATCAGCGCCAAGGAGAGGGAATGAGACATCCGCAGTGACAAAGTCCCATGTGAAGCGCTGACTCCCGAAACACAAGTCCACAGTCCTCATGCCATAAGAGCGGATAGGGGAGCCATTAGCGGACAGTAGGGGTGGCCCATGAGTCCCGCCAGCGGCGTCCTCCGCAGTGGCCGTCTGGAAGCTCCTCTGGGCACCGGTGTCGCAAAGGAATTTGCGCCTGGAAAGGTTGTCCTTGATGAACAGCAGCCAGCTCTTCGCGCCCACGCTCACGGCCGCTGCGAAGCGTGGGCTTTGGCGTTTCCCGACGCGTCGTAGTTGCAAGGGGCGCGGCAGCTCTTTGCTTTCGCACCGAAACGGGCATGGAAGTAGCACAAGCCTGTGCCAGCACACCCGTCGGTGGCGATGGGGCCCCTGCTGGATGCCTCCCCCGCGCCCGGAGGCGGGTAACTGCGCGTCCCGGCAAGCGTCTCAGGGTAGAAGCGCTGGGTTGCCAGGAAGAAACGGTCGGCCTCCTCGGCCAGGGCCCGGGGCTCAGTGACAGTACTGTTCGCGAGCGCCGTCTGAACATGCGGTGGCATATGCCTGAGAAACAGTTCCATGAACATGAAATTGGGCTCTTCCGTGCCCAGCAGGTTTAGCATCATTTCCATGAGTTCGGAAGGTTTGCTGTCTCCCAGTCCATTAATAGCCAACAGACGTCGGGCACGCTCCGGCCGTGAAAGCTCAAAAACCTTAAGAAGGTGAGCCTTGATCCCAGCATACTTATCTCGGGCCGGGGGAGAGGTGATGAAGTTGACTGCTCTGGCCGCCGTTGAGCTCCCGAGTGCTGAGACAACGCGGTAGTAACGCGTGGAATCATCTGAGATCCCGCGGAAGGCGAACTGAGCCTCCGTCTGTGCGAACCACGCTGCCGCGGACGTCTCCCAAAACTCCGGCAATTTGAGGATGGCGGCTGCCATGTTCGTTTCAGTCTCGAAAACGCCGGGACTGACGTCAGGGTCACCAGTGTAGTGCCGGAGAAAAGGAGTTGGAGGCGGAGTGTCGGACACAGGAACAGAACTTGCTTTATAGTTCGACATCAAAACACTACTCGCATAACGGCGGGAACTCTGTTAACCTTTTACTCCGGAAGCGCAACAACAAAAACAGTCCGTGCGGAACCCTGCACCCCAACTCGAGGTCCCGCGGGTGAATTATGTAAACACCACACCCCCACACACCCAAGAAAGTCATTAGTCACCCTGTTTACTCCCATACTCCCAGCATGCTTTGAGTGCTCCCAAGATGCTTTGTGGCACTACTAAGGATGTAAGTAGCGTTTAAAGTGCATGTTTTGTGTCAATTATTTTTTCAGTCATTGTTTTATTTGTTTTACTATTTGCTAGTTATTCTATTATGTTTGCCGTGCTGTCAATTTTGTTTGATGTGGCACTGAGTATGAACATGTTGATTAATGACTTGCCTACACTGTCAGTGGGCAGGAGTTTATAAGTTTGTTTTGCTTACAAATTGTTGGAAATTTATTTCTAAATCATCATAAACTTAAGTTAGTAATCTGACTCCAATTTGTGACCTTACCCAACTGCCACTCATCCAACAATACGCGCGCTCGTTCTGCAATAGAAAGGTATCAGGAAGCCGGCATTTTCACACACGAGTGGATTTATTCCTTCAACACACACCTGGGTCTCGGGTCCCTCTCATTACAACCCTGTACGTCTCTGTTGCCACCAGCAGACGTACTCTACATCCGAGTTTCCCAGAACAATTTTAAAGTACAATCTACTGATTCACTATTGGTTCTGTGTCTCCTGTAGGTATCCTTGGCGCTCTCTCATTGGTCTCCTTTGTTCCGCCGGATGTTGGCCCGACTCCTCCCCTGCAGACTCGCGTGCTGGCTCCTCCTGGTGGTGGTTTCCTGATAGTAGTTTTTACACCAACTGCCTCTGAGTCCTCTCGTCTCCGCATCCTCCTTGCAGTTAGCACCGTCTGTTCTAAAACATTCCATTCTTGCACCACATAACCTGTTTCGTTCCACCAGTCACACAGTCAGCACTTTACAGTCTCACACTTTCATACACAGGATGTAGCAACATCTAATGAACTACTTTAAGTTCAAACTCTTATATTCCTTTAAAATGTAAATTTACAATTGTTTCTCACTGCCTTGTGAGCACCACCATATGGCAGGTTTCGTGCACACTGAAACACACGCTAGCATGTATGCTAACAATATTATGTGGATGTGCGTGTATTAAGTTCTACTTCTTTGGCATAGTCACACAACGTTTACAGATTTTGGAACTTGGTGTGCATACACTTCACACGTTATAAGGTGTCCTGTCTAGTTAGGACATTTAAGTGCAACTTATCATTGCATTATCATTGTGAAAATATGGGAAATTATGAGGGAAAAAAAGAAAGCAAAATATGTGAATAGGCGTTGCCACAAACAATGAACTGCAAATGGGCAAATGAATACTGTATTATTTAAACACTGAGAATGGGCAATAAAAGTTCATTGTTAATTATCAGATTTTTTTTTAACATTAACAGCTGTGCAAGCAAAACATGAAATTCACTACTGTAACATAACACAGATCATGTATCAAATCTATAATGTTACAATATACTCTGCCTTTTGATCATGGGAGAGAATTCAGCAAAGGGTTTTTTCATCAGGTACTCTGGATATGTTCCAGCTATCACACTCCTCGGACTCACTTTTAAGATCTATTGAAAGATACAGGA